>NW_027256888.1:78452629-78680129 GCF_029215685.1 Pituophis catenifer annectens
TCTTTCTTTCTTTCTTTCTTTCTTTCTTTCTTTCTTATTTCCTCAGATTTTGTAGCCTGACAAACAGAAACAGCAATGCTAACTTTGTTTGTTTAAGGAAATGAGAAAGCCCAGGGCACCATCACTTTCTGCCGCATGAAAAATTAATTTATTTGACAGGCCTATTATAACCAGAAGGACCAGAAGCAGTGTGTGTGCGTGTTTGTGTTTGTGTGTGTGTGTGTGTATGTGTGTGTGTGCGTTACAATTAATCTGCAAGGCATGGCTCCATCAGAGACGGCTGTTTTGAGTGGGGACGACCACCGCGGTGATGAACATTCACAGACTTTTGTCATTTCCAGTTTCTACTCCAAGCAGAGCCTCAAAAATCTGCAGTTGACATCAAAGGATGCTGCAGGACTGGGATTTATCTATCATTAATAGATTTTTATATATTAGGTTAACCCAGCGTTTCTCAACCTTGGAAGCTTGAAGATGGGTGGACTTCAACTCCCAGAATCCCCCAGGAGTTGAAGTCCACCCATCTTCAAGCTTCCAAGGTTGAGAAATACTGGGTTAAACTAATAATATATGAATGCTTTTAAAAATTTATTCATTAGATTCCCCACTACCACCACCTTTATTACTTTAGACTATAACTGCCCAGAATAGGTGGACGGAGAGATGGTTGGCATAGCAACTTCATCAATAAAATAAGTAAGTAACTCGAGGTGAGTAACATACATAATATTCCTTCCTCCTCACATTTTCTCCCAAATAACAACCCTGTAAGGTGGGTAGGGCTGAGAAAGAATGACTGGCCTAAAGTCACCCAGCTGGCTTTCATGCCTAAATTGGGAGTAGAACTCATTGTCTCCTGATGATTGTCCGAGAGTCACCCAGTTAGCTTTCAGGTCTAAGGTGGGACTAGAACTCATCGTCTCCTGGTGATTGGCTCAAACATACCCGGCTTTCAGGTCTAAGGTGGGACTAGAACTCATCGTCTCCTGGTGATTGGCTCAAACATACCCGGCTTTCAGGTCTAAGGTGGGACTAGAACTCATCGTCTCCTGGTGATTGGCTCAAACGTACCCAGTTGGCTTTCACGCATAAGGTGGAAGCAGAACTCCTTTCTAGCTTAGTACTAAAACTCATAGTCACCTGGTTTCTAAGCCAGCACCTTAACCATTACACCAACTGGCTTTCCAGTATTAAATATGGTTACTAATATTCTAAAAGTTTTTAGACATTGATATTTATTATTTAAACTTAGAGGTTGTAGTATTTTATAATTGTACTAAAAAAAAATCAGAGGTGGCTATATTTGTTTTATGTACTTTTTTGTCACTTTTTAAAATTTTTTATCTTTTATCTCTTCCCCTTTATGCTGATTTGTATTTAATAAAGCTATTCAATCAAATGTTTGTGCTCATCATTTATGTCAACTTTTCATATCGTCACCGCTACTGGCTCAGGAGAACTGGGGCGAACCGGGAGGATGTTTGTATGTAGGTCTTTGGTTATTCGGGTCTTCTCCCACGTAAAATTGGAAGTGTCTTGGCGACGTTTCGACGAAGTCTCATTCGTCATCTTCAGGCTGGTGGAAGCACGAAGCCGAGAACACCAGCCTGAAGATGACGAATGAGACTTCGTCGAAACGTCGCCAAGACACTTCCAATTTTACGTGGGAGAAGACCCGAATAACCAAAGACCTACATATATATATATATATATATATATATATATATATATATATATATATATATATATATATATATAGAGAGAGAGAGAGAGAGAGAGAGAGAGAGAGAGGAAGGGAGGGGATATATATATCCTCTTTCCCCCATTTGGGCTGTTCACATTTCCAGATGTGACAACTGCTATCTATTCTATTTCCAAAGTTTAGAATATAGGTTTTGCTGTTTAGGTAGAAGTCTGAAAAATGTCACTGGGATGGGTGGAAGTTCAAGGTTTTTATGTTGTTTCACAAAAATATGTGTGTGTGTGTGTGTGTGTAGACCCTACAGGATAGGTCCTGGATTTTGGATGCAAAGAACATAGAATAATAGAGTTGGAATGGACCTTGGAGGTCTTCTAGTCCAACATTTTAGACAAGTGGCTGTCCAGTCTCTTTTTGAAAGCCTCCAGTGATGAATCACCCACAACTTCTGAAGGCCAGCTGTTCCACTGGTTAATTTTCTTCACAGTTAGGAAGTTTCTCCTTAATTCCAGGTTGCTTCTCTCTTTGATTAGTTTCCAACCATTGTTTCTTGTCTTGCCTGTAGGTGCTTTGGAAAATAGTTTGATCCCCTCAACGTTATAGAAGACCCTCAAATATTGGAACAGTGTTACCATGCCCCACCCGTCTTTCTTTTCACCAGACTAGACATACCCAATTCCTGTAACCGTTCCTCGTATGTTTTAGCCTCCAGCCCCCTAATCCAGTTAAAACTCATTTAACAATGAGTTTTTCCTGCTGAAACCTGAGTTTGTTCATTGTTTCTTTGCATGGCTGAACTTTGTGATGATCTTCAACGCATGACTGCTTCATTTCTGGGTCATAATTATTTCCTTTGGTGTCACAAACCTGCGAAACAAATCCTTCATCTTCAGTGACATGGTGCGACAACAGTCCCTGGCAAATTTCAACTCTTGACACGTCCTTCTCTGCTGTCATCATGCAAGAAAGCCATCCTGCGCCAATCTTTCAATATTGAATAACATCAATAATTTCACCCGTGTTTTTTTCACCCGTGAAAATGCCATGCTTGACAGCAAGTTCCCTTGATGGAGCTGCCAGTTCTCCCTAATCACTTCATTAAACTTTCTCATGTGAAACTCATCAGCTGCGGCCATAGACTGTTCCTTTCAGAACTGATCACCCACATCTGCTCTTCCTGGATCATCATCTTACATTTCTGGGCTTAGTGATGCACAATACTCCGGTCAACACAGCCATCACCTTCATCAGCCTGCACTTAGCTGTGAATTTCAATTGGAAAGATTCTTTTTTTTTTTTTCCAACAGTCATAAATTCACTCACTGAGCTTAAATTTCAATGCCATGCATTTAACGCAGGCTTCTATTTCATGAACAAAAGAAACACAGTCTTTTTTTTCCCCACAGCAACTTCTTGCAACTGATATGAAAGAACCAGATGTAAAGGAACACGTCAGAGTTTGTAGTGCATCGATACTGCCATCTCTTGGCAGAATATTTGTAGTTCAGGGTTGAACTCTGGGGTCCTTGATACACTCTGTGCTTGTTCTGCCCCAGCTACGGACCCAAAGAACACAGCACACACAAAGTCTGTACAAACCTTAGTTTACTAAATTAAATCAGTCTTTTTCAAACAAAGGCTGTTAATTAACTTTCTTAACAGCCTACAAGAATCTAAAGAATAAATAATCATAATCTTACTAGGATTGGCAGAAAGCCCAGAAGCAATTTGCAGGACACTGATAAAAGAACCAAGATCCAGACATGAAGTAGAATGAACTAAGTTGTTCCCTGAAAATTGCCTCAGTCGTCATCCATCCTTAAATAGGCTAAGGGAGTGGCCAATTAGCCCCAAGCTTTACTCTTGAGGACCTCCTCCTGAGGAGCCACTCCTACCTTTTGGCAGCTCTATGCACCTGTGCATCGAGAAGAGGCTCCTCCTCTTTGTCCTCTTCATCCATGGAAGCTTCTGGAGGTTCCAAAGGCCTTGGCTGAATCCCCGCCTCTGGCACCACATCTTCTCCAGCCTCCTCATTGTCCGACTCAAGTGCCAGCTGCACAGGCTGCTGGCACAGCACCACAGCAGCCTCCTCGCTGTTGGAATCAGCTACTAGCTGCTGACGGGCCACAACAGTGCTTGGTAGTTTTCTTGCAGATGTTTCATTATCCAACTAGGTAATGTCATCAGTGCTGGAGTTTGCTGTCTGTTTTTTTAATAGAAGTGGCCTGCCCTGCTTGTGTTGGTAGGAGTGGCTTTGATGATCCTTTGATTAGGCTGTTGTTTATTGGTAGCTTGTTTGTCTGAGTTGGTAGTTCTTTGATTGCTGTATTGTTTACGTCTTGAATGTCTGTCTAGTGTTAATCTTGATGTTAATCCCTGTTCATCTGGGTGTTGATTGCTGTTTCCTTCTTAATTCAAGCTTAGGTCTCTAAACCTTCCACACATTACTTCTTGTCCTGCACTCAAGAGCTATAGACTATAAATCGACACTGACTTCTTTGTGACAACCCTTGAACTACAGGTAGTCCTCAATTTGTGACAAATTGCTTTAATGAAGGTTCAAAATTGGTGAAGTGCGCTAATGATACGTAGGTAGATAATAAAACATCTTGAAGATAACCACCAAGTTCAGAGAACACCAAGGACCTCACCGTTCTCTATTTCCCCAGCATCTAGGTCACCCTGAAATGGGTGGCAACTTGGTCGTAATACCAAGGTTAGCCCTGAAGTGGGTATCCAGCCCTTGTGATCAGTCCTAGCACCATTGCTGCCATTCAAAAAGGCCACTTTATGCCAGAGGTGAAATGTTCCTGGTTCGGACCAGATCAGCCAATCCAGTAGCGATGGCGATGGGTGGTTCGGAGAACCAGTAGCAAAAATCCCTGCTCCCCCCCCCGCCCATGCCCACCCAATTGCCCGGTCGCCCACCTGCCCACTGGGCCGCTTGCTGCTTCTTTCTGGCTCGCTCGTTTTTCCTGGCTTGTTTCGCCTGCTGCAATCCCTGCAATCCATTGCATCATCTAGCAACTGAATCTGCCTGCCTGCAATCAATCTCATCGGTGAGCAACTGAATCTGCCTGCCTTGTGCCTTCAATTGGGTAAGTAACTGGTTTTCTTGGGCGGGGGGAGCTTTAAAAAAATAGTTAATTGGTGGTTTTTTTTAGGAGTTTTATTTTTTTTAGACATAGCAATTTAAAGTTAAGGAAGTTTTAAATATATCTGCTTTTATCTAAAAATATAAATAAAATAAAATAATAAAATAAAATATTTGTGCAGCTTTGTGAGATTTGGTGTGTTTCTGTAGTGTTTCACTCTAACTACACAAACACACAAAATCTCACAAAGTTGTACATGGCATTTTGTGTGGAAAAAGTGTGAAACTTGGTTTTTGAGCTTTTTGTGGGTGTGTGAGGTTTCTGCTTATTGCAGGGACCATTTTGGGTCAAGTGCAGCTGCTTTTACATTGTGCGTGGATCAGTTGTGTTGTGTTGTGTGTGTGTGTAAAGTGTGAAAGTTGGTTTTTGGTACGTCTTATTGTTTTGTGTACTTTGTTTATTATTTTTATTATTTATTATTATTGACCATGCCCACTCGGTCACCTGACCACCAAGCCACGCCCACCAGGTCACCTGACCACCAAGCCATGCCCACCAATTAAGCCACACCCACAAAACCAGTAGGGAAAATTTTTAGATTTCACCCCTGCTCTGCACCATTCCCCCATTTTGCCAGCCACCCCAGAAATTTCTGGAATGTCTTTTTCCTGGCTTGGAACTGGACTCGATTTTTCATCCAACAGGAATTCAAGAGAGGCTGGATTTAGATGGCTTGTGGGAAGATAATGACTCCAGACTTATGACACTCTGGACTCAACCTCCATGTTCTGTCTCCTACCTCTTTAGCCTGAATCAATGTTTCTTATATTCTGAGCGCTTTAGATAGAGCACGGGAGGCCTCTTCTCATTTAAGATGTCAGCACTTCAACCTGCATTTACTCTAGTGCTGACATAAGAAGGAGAAGCGAAGGCGTTTGGAAAGGGATGGCTGACTTTTCACCTACTTATTTTCCCTGGAGATAATGTTTCCGAGGAGATGAGATGGGAGGGGGGAATTCCTTTGAGCTGGAGTAGATTAGGGGTAGAATGACTTGGAAGATGGCCAATGAGTGCAGGGGAGTGGGGAACGGAAAGGGAGGGTTTTGGGGCTGGAAGTCAGTGTTGGCTTCGTTTGGAGTCATGTTAGGATGTCGTGCTCAATAAATAGGAGTTTTTTCTTCAAAGATTTTGTTTGAAATGCATTTTATTCGAGACGACCTCGAAACTTGACAAAAAACACATTCAATCATGTGGGCCTGTGATAGGCTAATAATACAGATAATTCTTTGGCAAACCTTTTATAATACCATTAAATTTAATTCAGCAGCAAAGATTGCATTTCTGACTAATACGGGTATTTATTTCAAACCCAAATACTTGCCCTGAGCCAACACCAGTCACATCCTATTATGCTCTACACTCTATCTCTCTAGACATGATTTTTGTTTTTAAAAAGCATTTAATAATTCTGGTCACTGGATAGTTGATTCCTCAAATGATTCTGCTCGAACCCATATGGGAGCAGGCTCTGTACTTTGTGTTTAGATGTCTCCGCTTGCTCTGTTGCGAATGCTTCAACAAAAGAAGCAGGACAGGGTTGAACACGGAGAGTGGGTGTGCATAGGAACGTGGGAACATACCATTTTAATTTCCAACTAAAATCTTTGCATGGTAAACTGAGGGAAAAAGCTGATATGAAGCAAGCAGAAAAATCAGGTACTTTATGGACGTGTTTGCTTATTTATTTGCTTGTAGCCTGTCTCTGTTAGTTTTACAAATCACTCAAAGCAGGTAACGTATGGAACATACTTTTCTCCTCCTATTTTCCCCACAATAAGAACCCTGAGAGGTGAGTTGGGCTGAGAGAAAGTGACTGTCTCGAAGTCACTCAGCTGGCTTTCATGCTTAAGCTGGAACTAGAACTTAATGTCTCCTGGCGATTGGCTCAAAGTCAGCCAGCTGGCTTTCATGTCTAAGGCGGGACTAGAACTTCCAGTCTCCTAGTTTCTAGCCTGTGCTGGAATCGCTAGTCTAGAACCACTAGACCCGTGATGGCGAACCTATGGCACGCATGCCACAGGTGGCACACGGAGCCATATTGGTAGGCACGCAAGCATTGCCCTACCTCAGCTGCAGCGCACATGCGCGTGCCGGCCAGCTGATTTTCGGGCCTTCCGGGCCCACCAGAGGTTGGGAAACAGGTTGTTTCCTGCCTCTGGAGAGCCTCCAGAGGTATGGGGAAGGCTGTTTTCGCCCTCCCCAGGCTCCTAGAAAACCTCTGGGGCCTGGGGAGAGCGAAAAACAGGCCTACTGGGTCCATCGTGTCATCGCGTGCCAAAAGTGGGGGGAGCTTGGGGGGGGTCGCATGCACATGTATGGGGGCGCATTTATGGGTTTGGGCACATGCGCGTGTGACCCCCCTGCGCTCCCCCACTTTCGGCACGCGATGGCAAAAAGGTTAGCCATCACTGCACTAGACTAAACAAAACATGTTATCATTTCCTGTAGCTTTCAGCAAAAATGATTGGTTCTTGCAAGGAGCCAATACTGTATCTGCGATGTCCTGATATTTAGATGGATGGATGGATGGATGGATGGATGGATGGATGGATGGATAGAGATAGATAGATAGATAGATAGATAGATAGATAGATAGATAGATAGTTAGATAGATACAGATAGACAGACAGACAGACAGACAGACAGACAGACAGACAGACAGACAGACATAGATGATAGGATGGATGGATGGATGGATGGATGGATGGATGGAGAGAGAGAGAGAGGGAAAGAGAGAGAGAGAGATGAGAAAGACAGAGAGACAGACATAGATAATAGGATGGATGGGTGGGTAGGTGGGTGGATAGATAGATAGATAGATAGATAGATAGATAGATAGATAGATAGATAGATAGATAGACAGACAGAGATAGATGATAGGATGGATGGATGGATGGATGGATGGATGGATGGATGGATAGAGAGATAGATAGATAGATAGATAGATAGATAGATAGATAGATAGATAGATAGATAAGAGAGACAGAAAGATAGACAGACATAGATAGATGATTGGATGGATGGATAGATGAGAGAGAGAGAGAGAGAGAGACAGACATAAATGATAGGATGGATGGGTGGGTGGGTAGGTAGGTATGTAGGTAGATAGAGATGATAGATAGATAGATAGATAGATAGATAGATAGATAGATAGATAGATAGATAGATAGATAGATAGATAGATGAGAGACAGAGAGACAGACATAGATGATAGGATAGATGGGTGGGTAGGTGGGTGGGTAGATAGATGATAGATAGATAGATAGATAGATAGATAGATAGATAGATAGATAGGAGAGAGAGAAAGATAGAGATGATAGATAGAGATGATATGAGAGAGAGAGAGGAAGGGGGAGAGAGAGAGAAATGATAGATGATCTACAAGCTGTAAATTATAGTTCCTACCACCCTCTCTTACCTGGCCATCTGAAAATTTCACAAAGGGCAAATGGGGACAATGAAGAATAAAGGCATGTATAATAATAGTAATCATAATAGGTCAAAAATAATAAGGCATGTGGGCAAATGTGAGCATTTTACAAATGGTAAAGCAAATGGAATAGTCAAAGAGAGGTGGAAAGAGATTTTTGGAACCAATTAACATTTCCAAGAAAAATAGTATGTAGTGAAAAATCAGCCCTCCTCTCTCACTTCCCTTTTGCTCCCTTCTGATTTGAGTGGGACTGACTCATCTTCTGTTTTCTGAGCTGAACATCATAAGAATCTCCGGAAATCAGCAGTGGGACATGCAACCATAAGCAAAGAAGCCAGATTTTGGGGTGGCTAGAAGACCTTCAAGGCAGTGGTGGGATTCAAATAATTTAACAACCGGTTCTCTGCCCTAATGACCAGCTAGGTGGGTGTGGCATTGGTGGGCGTGGCCATGGGGTGTGACAGGCAGCACTCGGCGTCCTGCACCCCTCTTGGAGCAAAAATGGGCTGTGTGGGGAATCCGCCACTCCCTGTGCCCTGTTTTGGGCCTGGTAGGCCTCCCTGAAGCCTCCTGGGAGTGAAAATGGTCCACAGGCAGGGGGTGTGTGCCACCGCCCCCCCCCCCCGTGCCCCATTTGGGGCCTAGGAGGCCTCCCTGCACTTACCTGGGAGCCAAAATGGGACACGTGGGGACTCCTGGAAGGGGCGGGGAGAGGAGGAGCCAGCCAGCAATTTAACTACCAGTTTGCCTGAACCGGCTGAATCCCACCACTGCTCCAAGGTCTCCATCCTGCCCTATGATTCTATGATTCTATTTTGGCATGTTTCCTACAATAAAGTAACAAAGTCTCCTATAAATATAGAAGACCGTGTGGCCACTTTTGATTGCTCAACTGCCCATTTCGCTGTCAAATAAACATTTAACAAATACATTTAACACAAAAACAGTTTGCCACGAAAGCAACTGCCTGTGAAGGCGCCTGGATTGGGTCTGAAAGGTGAAAGCAGAAGCCATATGCTCCATCCCATATTTGGGTAGACCAGGTTGCCCTGATTAAAAAAAACACTTAATCTCTCCCCTGGTATAGTCAACAAAGTGAGGAGAGCCCGTGGCTTAGGGGTTATACATCTACCTAATATATAAGTAGCCCGGGTTAGAATCCCAGAAAGGGTATGGCTAGCTGACGAGAGCTAAGAAGCTTGAAATAGATCTATACTGGTCTCCAGCATTGGGTTTCACATATTCTTACCACCCGTTCGCCACATGTGCACCTTCCATGCATGCACCCAGCCTTCCGTGCATGTGCTTTGCTCCCACATTCACCTTCCGCGCAAGTGTCCAGCCTCAAAAACATGGCTAAATAGAACAGCATTACACTGGGGCGGGGGGGCGGCACCTGCAGTCGTCGCTACCGGTTTGCCCGAACCGGTACGAACCGGCTGAATGCCACCTCTGCTAGTCTCCCTTTATTTCTTTATCGGTAAATATAAATTTAACAGTCCTGTCTTCTTTGAACCCAGCTTGGAATGAACCAGAATTGTCTTCTAACACTTCAGATCCATTATCTATTATCTCCTCAGGGCTAGAGAAACCACAGAGAACTTATTACTTCTGGAATTTTTGCCGCAAGCTTTGTGTCTTCTTGATGCCGGACAATATGCCACCAAGCTCAGCAGTTAACAATCATACAGCGATGGAAGAACATATGGGCCTTTGAGTGGATAAAACACACAAACACACATGCAGGCACACTATGAGGCAAAATCTGTCATCTCTCTGCAAAGTAGGAAGGTTAGTAATAAGGGGTTTTTGGAAAGTGGGGGGTAGAAAGATGGGGAAAGGTGAGCGTTTGGGAAGAGTGAAGAGGGAATATAGTTTTCAAACGGCACCGCAGCCTGTTGAGTTCACAGCTTGAGTGCAATTTGAATTCTATCACCAGAAGCAATCGCATCTTTCTGTGCATCTGTGCATTTGCATTTTGCATATGTCTAAATAAAAGAGGGCCAGTTTAACGCCGATTTCCTCTATCCAACGTGAGCGGTTTAAAATTGGGATTTTTGAACTATTTAATCCCCGCAAAAAACTCCATGAGGTATTTTTAAGGTTCTTAATGCATACGGGGGAAGGCAGGGCATGAGGTAGGTAGGTCTCTGGTTTGCATTGCTTCAGAATTCAGCATATCCATAAATGGCTGAGAACCGTGATGGCGGACCGACGGCATGCGAGTCCCGAAATTGCATGCGGAGCCATGTTGCATGGCATGTACGACGTTACCCATTCCTCCTCCAGGTTTCTGGAGCGCATGCCAGGGGTGGGTTCCACTTACCTTCGCTACCGGTTTGCACGACTGAAGCGAGTGCGCGGTGCTTCTGCACATGTGCAAATCATCCGTGATGACATCCAGGCAGGTGGGCGGAGCCTCCTGCTGCCATTACTACCGGTTCGCAAGATCCGGACCGAATCGGTAGCAACCCACCAGAGGTGGGTTTCAGCAGGTTCTGACCAGTTCTGGAGTACCGGTAGCAGACATTTTGAGTACTTTGGAGAACCAGTAGTAAAAATTCTGACTGGCCTCGCCCCCATCTATTCTCTGCCTCCCGAGTCCCAGCTGATCGGGAGGGAATGGAGATTTTACAGTATCCTTCCCCCAGGAGTGGGGAGGGAATGGAGATTTTACAGTATCCTTCCCCTGACATGCCCACCAAGCCACGCCCACCAAGCCATGCCACGCCCACCAAGCCATGCCCACAGAACCGGTAGTAAAAAAATTTGAAACCCACCACTGCAACTCACCACTGGTGCATGCGTGCGCAATGATTAGCTGGCCTTTTTGCATGCGGCAGTGCCGGAAACTAGAAGAGCTGGTCTTCCATTTTCCCCTGTGCACCGGCCAGCTGATCATCACATGTGCATGTACGCCAGAAACCCAGAAGAGTAGCTGGTTGAAACCGGAAGTTCAGTAGCTGAAACCGGAAGTTCATTTTTGGGGGCCCGCATTCGCCCTGGGCAGCTCCTCTTCCGGGTTGCGGCCCAGACACGCGCGCACTCCCTTTTCGGCACTCAGTGCCAAAATGTTCACCATCACTGGCCTAGAAGCTAAAACATAGAAAGCTAAAATCTACAAAGAATGATTGCAGGAACTGGATATGCCTAGTCTAGTGAAAACAAGGACCGGGTATGATATGAGAGTAGTCTTCCACTACTTGAAGGGCTGCTCCAAAGTAGAGGGAGTCAATCTATTCTCCAAAGCCCCTGAGGGCAGGACAAGAAGCAATGGATGGAAACTGATCAAGGAGAGAAGCAACTTAGAACTAAGGAGAAAATTCCTGATGTTGAGAACAATTAACCGGTGGAACAACTTGCCTTCAGAAGTTGTCAGTGCCCCATCACTGGAGATGTTTAAAAAGAGAATGGACAGCCATTTATCAGAAATAGTATACGCCTCCTGCAAGAGCAGGGGTTGGACTAGATGACCTCCAAGTTCCCTTCAAACTCTGTAACTGTTAATAAAAGTTACCCCACCCATAAAGACTTTCCATACGATTCAAGAATCTAAAGCAGGTGTCCGAGTCTTCAAATATTACCCGTATGGCTTTTCCCTAAGAGATTTGTGAATGGCTCCAGATCCGATTTGAACCATCAAAGTGACCTGATTTTATTAGAATCGTCAATCCACTAAGACATCTAATTGCACATGTGACGATGTCTAGTGAAGTGATAAACCAGTTCAAAAATACCCTGCTCTGTGGGTCATTTTAGGTCAGCATCCTGATTTGATCATTCAGCTTGATGCTGTGCTTTGATTGAATCAGCTTCAAATGAAAGCTTTAGATCAATTATTTTTCTGATCCTACCTGCTCTTGCAGTACAGCATACTCTAACTCAGATTTTGTGCAGTTTTCTGAGCAATGTAGAGTGTGTGTGTGTGTGTGTGTGTGTGTGTGTGTGTGTGTGTGCGTGCACGGGTGCATGCGTGTGTGTGCTCTACATGGGTCTACCCTTGAAAAGTGTTCGGAGACTACAGTTGGTCCAGAATGCAGCCGTGCAAGCTATTGTGGGTGCACCTAGATACAGCCACATTACACCAATTATCTGCAAGCTGCACTGGCTCCCTATTGGTCTCCGGGCGCAATTCAAGGTGTTGGTTATTACCTTTAAAGCCCTACATGGCTCAGGGCCAGGCTATCTTCGAGATCGCCTTCTACCGCATAGCTCCCAGCGACTGGTAAGATCCCACAGAGTTGGTCTCCTCCGGGTCCCGTCAGCTAAACAATGTCGGCTGGTCGGCCCGCGGGGGAGGGCCTTCTCTGTGGCTGTCCCAGCTCTCTGGAACCAATTACCCCCTGAGGTCCGGACTGCCCCCGCCCTACTGGCCTTCTGGAAAGCGGTGAAGACCTGGCTCTTCCGGCAGGCCTGGGGCCATTGATCTCACTACGGTGATCTTGCAAGACCCGGCCACGAATTGGAGTGTATGGGTTTTAATATTTTCTTTTAAACTTTTGTATGGGATATTCTTTGCATTGTTTTATTCTCTGTTGTTAGCCCCCCAGAGTCCTTCGGGAGTTGGGCGGCATAAGAATGCGAGAAATAAATAAATAAATAAATAAATAAATAAATAAATAAATAAATAAATATTTTATCTTCAGCCAACAAGCTTTCATGGCTAAGGTGGCACCAGAACTCACCATTTCCTGGTGATTGGCCCAAAGTCATCCAACAAGCTTTCATGGCTAAGGCAGAACTAGAACTCACAGTCTTCAAGTTTCTAGCCTGGTGCCTTAACCATGAGACCAACTGGCTCTCTATGAGTTAATCATACGTACTAATAAAGATATGAAAAATGGGAACTCGGTGGCTCAGTGGCTAAGACACTGAGCTTGTCGATCGAAAGGTCGGCAGTTCAGCGGTTCGAATCCCTAGTGCCGTGTAACAGGGTGAGCTCCCGTTACTTGTCCCAGCTTCTGCCAACCTAGCAGTTCGAAAGCACGTAAAAAATGCAAGTAGAAAAATAGGAACCACCTTGGGTGGGAAGGTAACAGCGTTCTGTGCGCCTTTGGCATTTAGTCATGCCGGCCACATGACCATGGAGACGTCTTCGCGGACAGCGCTGGCTCTTCAGCTTTGAAACGGAGATGAGCACCGCCCCCTAGAGTCGGGAACGAGTAGCACATATGTGCAAGGCAGTGGTGAAATCTGGCTGGATCTATCCGGCTCGAGTGAACCGGTAGCGCTGGCGGCAGGAGGCTCCGCCCACCTGCCGGGACATCATTACATCCCATTTTTGACTCTCTGCGCATGTGCAAAAGGCTCTGTGCATGCACAGAAGAGGTACGTGCGCTCACATTCCTGAACCAGTAGCGAAGGTAAGTGCATTTCACCACTGGTGCAAGGGGAACCTTTACTTTACCTTTTACTATGAAAGAAGCAATCTTTTGCCAGTTTATAAGAAATAAAAAAAAACCAGTCACCCTTCCACTAATTAGAAACCTTTGTGTTTTTCTGCTTTGGAAATATATTATCTTCCAGGAAAAATTAAAACCTCTTTGGAACATGACACAAAGAAAGAGGCCTTGGATTTAACTCATCCTTCAACCACTAGTTAACTTTGGTCTTGTTCTTGAGGACTTGAAAGTCGTCCTATTCCGAAGAGAACAAACTAGGTAAGGAAATAAAAATTTTCACCTCATTCCCTCACCAGCTGCTTCCGACTTCAGGCAGATGTCATTTGCTTTATTCTTCTTTGTGATTGAACTTAAATTGGACGTCTTGAGGGAGGAAGACCCACAGATCTATTTTCTTGTTTTGTACCGCTTGGTGGTTTTCTTTTTTCTTTTCTTTTTTGGTCTTAAGACAAAAATCTTGGTCAATCTTTTAAGAAGTCATCACGCTAATGAAGTTTCCAGGGCAATTTTTTCTCCCAGTTGTAAGTTCGTTTGTTTGTTTGTTTCCTTTCGGCCACAGTAGAAACTGCTGAGTGAATGTCCTCTCGCCGCAGTAGATGATAGCCGCTTTGAATAAGGGGTTTTATTTTCTGGAAGAAAAGATGCCGTAGACCCCCCAAAGCGTGAAGAAAAGCATCCTCCTGTTTCGACTTGTGAGGGTAGTATGCAGCAGTGTGTTTCACATTTTGTTACTACCGTTTTACCCTGCTTGCATGTGACCAGTTCATGCGTGCGCCTGCCTTCCGTGCATGTGCTTTGCTCTGGCACATGCCTTCCGCGCATGTGTCCGGCCTCAAAAATATGCCTAAATAGGACAGCATAGAGCTGGGGCAGGCAGACAGTTGGGCAGGTGGGCGGGCCCACCCACGATTTCCGCTACCGAACTGGTTCGGACTGGCTAAGTTGAATAGGTCCGAACCGGCTGAAGACCAGCTCTGGTAGCGTGGCTCTGTGGCTTTGGGGCAATCAATTGCAAGGATGTCTGTGAGGTTTTTTTTTTTTTTTGTTTGTTTGTTTTTGAGGCTGATCCCGGTCACAGCGTTCAAGATTAAAGATTTAGAAATGTATTTCTGGAAAGGATAAGGGGAAAAATAATAATAATAAAAAGGATGGCCTAAAACAGGCATTGCTAATTATAGCCATTGGGTACACTGCTTCCTGGTTTTCTAGGAAGATGGAAAGATCTGTACCAGCGGTAAGGAATGATGGCCCTTTTACGATCAGTGGACTTTAACTCCCAGAGTTCCTGATCCATCATGTCTGCCTCAGGAATTCTGGGAGTTGAAGTCCACAGGAACCAGAGGTGCCCATCCCTGATCTTGCACAATCACTCTATGATTTAAGAAAAGTCTGGACAGTCACTTATCTCAAATGGTATAGGTTCTCCTGCTTGAGCAAGGGATTGGACTAGAAGACATCCAAGGTGTCCTTCCAACTCTCCTCTCCTATTCCTTATTCCTCTATTCTATTCTATTCTGTTCTGTTCTGTTCTGTTCTGTTCCGTTCCGTTCCGTTCCGTTCCGTTCCATTGCATTGCATTGCATTCTATTCTATTCTATTCTATTCTATTCTATTCTATTCTATTCTATTCTATTCTATTCTCATATGAGGTCATGTCTTGACTTTCAAATTCACCCAGCATTATTCTTGTCTGAAAAGATTTCAGTATAGGAGGATGGTGACAGTACTGTTCAGTTGCTAAGTTGTATCTGACTCTGTGACCTCATGGACCATAGTGTACCAGGCCCCCATCCTCAACTGTCTCCTATAGATTGCCCAAATTATTGTTCATTATGTCGCTGACCCAACCTAACCATCTCCGGGGTGGTGCAGTGGTTAGAACGCACTTCTTGGATGAGAGGCAAATGTCTTTCAAGGAAAGACAAAGCACCTTTGGGACAACCATAGAAGAATAGAATAGAATAGAATAGAATAGAATAGAATGGAATGGAATGGAATGGAATGGAATGGAATGGAATGGAATGGAATGGGATGGGATGGGATGGGATGGGATGGGATGGGATGGGATGGGATGCAATGGGATGCGATGCAATGCAATGCAATGGAACGCAATGCAGTGCAACACAATGGAATGGAATGGAATGGAATGGAATGGAATGGAATGGAATAACAGAGTTGGAAGGGACCTTGGAGGTCTTCTAGTCCAACCCCCTGCTTGGGCAAGAAACCCTACACCACTTCAGATGAATGGTTATCCAACATCTTCTTAAAAACTTCCAGTGTTGGAGCATCCACAACTTCTGGAGGCAAGTTGTTCCTCTGATTAATTGTTCTCCCTGTCAGGAAATTTCTCCTTAGTTCTAAGTTGCTTCTCTCCTTGATTAGTTTCCACCCATTGCTTCTTGTTCTACCCTCAGGTGCTTTGGAGAATAGCTTGACTCCCTCTTCTTTGGGGCAACCCCTGAGATATTGGAACACTGCTATCATGTCATGTCAACCATGACCTGGATGATTGAGAATCTCCATAGACATTTAAAAGCAAAGAGCGTTCTTTAAACGCTTTAACAACTCTTCCATTTTTAATCTCCTCTCCCGATCACATAACCCCTAGCACAATGGCCATGAAGAAGTCGAGAAGAACTTCCAATGTGATGCTCTGGATATTTTTCCCTCCATAGTTTTCTTTTCTTGTCTTGCTTTTGAAGAAGGAGGTCAGTCTGTACTCCATTTCCCACCAGGACAAAATCCATGTAGAACCAGTAGGGTTCCAGCATGTCATGAATTCTCAATAAATGCATCAAAAGCTGTTCCGTGCGGGTAGCTATCCCAACACAAGCACAGACTGTCATCTTCTCTGTTTGCTACTGAATATATTATGCCCTGAATAAAGACTAAGAACTCTGAAGTTCTCAGTTCATCAAAAGAAGCCACCCAAGAGCAGCTTGTAAGGGTTTTTTTTAAAAAAATATATAAATTTCCAATGTTTATTTCCCCAAACACATTTTGATAGTCATATTTCAGTGCTGGAAACTGGGTTAGTTTGCAGTGTGGCCAGCTGTCTTGGCTTGTTCTAGCTGATAATCATTTTTAGGGGGATGGAGGAGGCATCTAAAGAAGACCTCTGATCTTGACATTGTTGAAATATCTGTGTATACCAGGGGTCAGCAACCTGCAGCTCTGGAGCCGCATGTGGCTCTTTCACCCCTCTGCTGCGGCTCCCTGTCACTCAAAATATGTGTCGCAACTGCCAATGTGCGACACCCGCCGGCACACGATTTATTGAGCTTTTCAACCTCTCGTAGGCCAACCATGGATAAGTCCAAGAACGTTTTATTCAACTACATATGGTAGCCGCTCAAGAAATAGTCAGGCACGGGAAGGGTTTTTGTGGCTCCCGGTGTTTTCTTTTCTGTGGGAAATGGGTCCAAATGGCTCTTTGAGCGTTTAAGGCTGCAGACCCCTGGTGTATTCAATAGTGTCCAAAATTGTGGAAACCTTTTGGGAAAAATATATTTTCTAAAACTAGTTAATAACACCACTTTTTTTTGGGTGGAGGGGAGAAGTACCATAAAATTATATATCAATGGAAAGATAATTTAATCAAGAATGTAATGCAATAACTTTTAGGAAGGATTTGCTATTAGAATAGCAGTTACAGCATAAAGAAGAAACACGTAGAAAAAACGAGATAGACAAAAATATTACCATAGAAAAAACAAGATATAAAAAAATTATCACCATGTCAGTTAATACTCAGTTGGGTAACCTTTAGCATGAATGACGGCCTTACAACGTCTTCCCATGGAGTGAACCAAGTCTTTGAGTTCTGCAGCTGTTCTAATGTGAAACCAAGATTGAATGATGGCTTCTATTAACTGGGTTTTATTGCTGGGTCGCTTCTGACTAGCAAGTTTCTTTAGTCAGCCCCATAGATTTCCAATTGGGTGAAGGTCTGGGCTATTCCCAGGCCATTCCAGCAGTGGAATAGGATTATTTTGAAACTCAAATTTTTTTTGGTGTTATTAGCCATCAAATCTCAAAAATACACTTTTCCCAAAAGGTTTCCACAATTTTGGCCACTATTGTATGTTAGCGTGTAATCAGACAAAAGGATCTGTTACATATAAGGGTGAAGATGATGTCCAGAGTTTAATATAGGTATTCCTCAACTTACAACCATTTGTTTAGTGATTGTTTGAAGCTACAATGGCATTAAAAGAGTGACTCTTGACCCTTTTTCACACTTACGACTGTTACAGCATCCCCATTGGTCATGTGAGCAAAATTTTGGACACTTGGCAACTAACTCATATTTATGACGGTTGCAGTGTCTCGGGACAAGCAAAATCAATTGGGGAACCAGGTTCACTTAATAACTGCGTTACTAATTGAACAACTTCAATGATTCACTTAACAACCGTGGCAAGAAAAGTCGTAAAAATGGGGCAAAACTCACTTAATAAACGTCTCACTTAACGATGTAAATTTTGGTCGTAACGCGAGGACCACCTGTATATGTGTGTTTTTTTTTTTTTTGATGCACTTTTTAAATGCTTTGATTGTTTTGTGGTTTTTGTTTTGTTTTGCTTTTTGTTCTTTTGGATTTTTTTTTTTAGTTTTGTATTTTGTAGCTTAACTTGTCCTGAACAAAATATAAATATAAATATAAATATAAATATAAATATAAATATAAATATAAATATAAATATAAATATAAATATAAATGTAAATGTAAATGTAAATGTAAATGTAAATGTAAATGTAAATATAAATATAAATATAAATATAAATATAAATATAAATATAAATATAAATATAAATGATCAAATCTTCCTACAGTTCGTAGCATCAAATTGAGGAACACCACTGAATCAAAGCCTCATTGTAAGATTGATTGGTGTTCTGTCCCCGTGCCATGCACATACTCCCACAGACGGCCCGGAGTTAATAAGCCACATGGCAAAACTCTTTGAAGATAAAGCTGGTTAGCTGCCAATTCAGACTTTACTCACACAAAACAAAGATTAGACTGCCAGCATTCCGATAAAACAGGCAGAGTTTCAACAATACAAGGATTAATCCAAATGCAGTCCGATAAAGCAGGCAAAGTCCAGTAACGCAGAGATCATGGATTATTTCCAGTTTTTGCTCGTCACAAATTGAACCGGCCACCACACCCACATTTATACCCTGTGAGGTGTGGTCCAGTGACTCAGCTAATCTCTGGCATGCCTTCCCTTCTGCTGTGCACGCTTCTCCCTGCGCTTCTGTCGAGGGTCCAGCCAGCACTTATCTTCCTCGTCACTATCCACCTGTGGCTGCGGGGACGTGCTTGGCTCTGAGCCTATCGTTTGGCCTTCGGTGTCCTCCGGAGGCATTGCCAGAGAGGAGGGTCCTGGAGAGGGAGGCCTTGCCAACTCCTCTCCCTCACTCTCAGAGTCTGCATCTGTCAAAAGCCCAGGCTCAGGCAACAGAGCCACAACAATTGGATCTATATCCAGATCATTCTCTGATATTTGATCGTGACCCTTTTGTTAATACAGATAGTCCTCGACTTACAACAATTTGCTTAGTGACCATTCGAAGTTATAACAGCCCTGAAAATAGTGACCTATGACCATTTTTTGCACTTACGACCGTTGCAGCATCCCCACGGTCACATGATTAGAATTCAGACGCTTAGCAACTGACTCACATTTATGACGGTTGCAGTGTCACGTGATCCCCATTGGCAACTTTCTGACCAGCCGAGTCAATGCGGAAGCCAGATTCATGTAACAACCATGTAACTAATTGAACCACCGCAGTGATTCACTTAACAACTGTGGCAAGGAAAGCTCACTTTAACTGATGTCTCACTTAGCAACATCAATGTTGGGCTCAATTGCGGTCGTACGTTGAGGGCTACCTGTAAGGATGTCCCCTCCGTTTTTATTTTTATTTTTTTTACGATTTGCTCGTCTGCCACTGAAGAGCTAATGCGCCCATCGAGTGAAGTGATTCATTTCAATTGATTTCGGTTCATCGACTTTCAGAATGCTAATGTTCAAAGTTGACATTTCTGTTTTGACAGTGTCAAGTTTGTTTTGGTTCGTAGTTCTGACAACCCGTGAAGGAGTAGTATACTTATCCGAACGGCGTCAAACTTTCCTTTCCGCTTCTAGCCAGATCCAGCCAACAGCTGGATGTCCTTTTGGCTTCGCTCCAGCCACATCATAATGCAATTTGTAATTTAATGTAACATAATTTACGGCAATGTAAATCGCTCTAGGTTATTTTATTTAAAAATGGCCCCATACAGATTCCCAGCAGTAAAACACTAGACTTAATTTCCCCCACCATTTTAATAGTGAAATTCAATTTAAAAAAAAAAAAGCAATTATTTTCTCCCCCGTACAGATCCTCGTGTAGTACAATTATTAAAAGCGTGGAGTTAATTAAGTACAATAAATTCTTAAAACATTACAATTAATTTCCATAAAGGCCTCTCCGATAGTGTGCCCTTATCTTGGAAATTAATTGCTTCCTGCCTCCGCCATCTTGTATGAAGACAGTGAGGAAGCAGTGAGGGTGCAAATCTCTTCCATTCACATTATCATTCCTTTTCTATGGAATTGACTTCATGATGACACACATAATCATGAGAGCACACATGTCAATGACATATAAGAGCACGTGTACATCTAATGTCTCTCTGGAGCCTTCTTCGATAGTTATCCTGTTTCCCCGAAAATAAGACATCCCCTGATAATAAGCCCAATCGGGCTTTTGAGCGCATGCGCTAAAATAAGCCTCCCAAAAAAATAAGCCCTCCCCAAAAATATTTAAAAGCAGAGCTGGGAATCAGGTAAGACGGCATGAGGAGCCCCATATTGCTCCACGTGCCCCAAAATAAGACCTCCCCGAAAATAAGGCCAAGCGCTTATTTCGGGGTTCAAAAAAATATAAGACAGGGTCTTATTTTTGGGGAAACACGGTATGTACTACATACAGGTAGCCCTCGACTTATGACCATTTCTTTAATGACTGTTCAAAGGTATGAATGTGCTGGGAAAAGTGACTTATGACTGCTCCATGCACTTACAACTGTCCCACTATGTCCAGGATCGCGTAATCAAAATTCAGTCGCTTGGCAACTGACTCGTATTTATGACCATCACTGTGTCCTGGGATCCCGTGATCCCCTTTTGCGAACTTACGACAAGCAAAGTCAATGGGGAAGCCAGATTCACTTAACAACCATGTTTAACCAATTTAACAACTGCAGCGATTCACTTAAAAAATTGCGGCAAGAAAGATCTTCTGACAAGACCTAATGGGCCATCGTGTCCGCTCTTTGGATTTTAAAATTATTATTATTATTACTATCTTATCTTTTTATTATTATTTTTTGTCAGATGATAGATATGTGTTTATCCCAAGCATGTTTAAACTCAGTTACTGGTGATTGACCTGCTATCTCCAGTGGAAGTTGGTTCCAAGTTTCCACTACTTTTTCTGTGAAGTAATTCCTTCTAACTTGTTTTCTAAGATAGAGAAATAGATAAATTTCACAGTCACTCATGCCCTCGTTACTTCCCGCCTGGACTACTGTAATGCTCTCTACATGGGGCTCCCCTTGAGGAGCACCCAGAGGCTCCAACTGGTCCAGAATGAAGCCGCACGGGTGATTATGGGGGTGACATGGCGCTCCCATGTAACACCTCTCCTGCGCGAGCTGCACTGGCTTCCGGTGGTCTTCTGGGTGCACTTCAAGGTATTGGTTCTCATCTTTAAAGGGCTCCATGGCTTAGGGCCTGGGTATCTATGAGACCACCTTCTGCCACCGATAACCTCCCACCGGCCAATCCGCTCCCACAGAGAGGGTCTCCTCAGGGTGCCATCGGTCAATCAATGTCAACTGGCGACCCCCAGGGGGAGAGCCTTCTCTGTGGGGGCACCCACCCTCTGGAACGAGCTATCCCCAGGGATACAACTGATCCTGGACCTCCGTACTTTCCGCCGGGCGCTGAAGACTTTCTTATTTCAGCAAGCCGGGCTGGCTTAAAATTTTTAATTGGTTAATTTTATGGGTAAGGGATTTTAAATGGGGGAAGCCAAATTGGTTTAATTATTTTTTAAATCATTTTAATTTTCATATTGTATGTATTTTAATCCTGGCTGTTCACTACCCTGAGTCCTTTGGGAGAAAGGCGGTATAGAAATATAATAATAATAATAATAATAATAATAATAATAATAATAATAATAATAATAATAATAATAATAATATGAATATGAATATGAATATGAATATGAATATGAATATGAATAGAATAGAATAGAATAGAATAGAATAGAATAGAATAGAATAGAATAGAATAGAATAGAATAGAATAGAATAGGAGTTAAATGATGGATAGGATAGGATAGGATAGGATAGGATAGGATAGGATAGGATAGGATAGGATAGGATAAAGAATAGAATAGAATTAAGAGTAGAATAGAATAGGATAGGGTAAGGTAGGATAGGATAGAATAGGATAGGATAGGATAGGATAGGATAGGATAGGATAGGATAGGATAGGATAGGATAGGAGAGAGGAGAAATGAGAGGAGAGGAGACATGAGGGGAGAAATGAGAGGGGAGGAGAAATGAAAGGAGAGGAGAGAGGAGAGGAGAAAGGAGAGAGGAGAAATGAGAGGAGAGGAGAAATCAGAGGAGAAATCAGAGGAGAAATCAGAGGAGAGGAGAAATGAGAGGAGACATGAGAGGAGAAATGAGAGGGGAGGAGAAATGAAAGGAGAGGAGAGAGGAGAGGAGAAAGGAGAGAGGAGAAATGAGAGGAGAGGAGACATGAGAGGAGAGGAGAAATGAGAGGACAGGAGACATGAGAGGAGAGGAGAAAGGAGAGAGGAGAAATGAGAGGAGAGGAGACATGAGAGGAGAGGAGAAATGAGAGGAGGGAGAAATGAGAGGAGACATGAGGGGAGAAATGAGAGGGGAGGAGAAATGAAAGGAGAGGAGAGGAGAGGAGAAAGGAAAGAGGAGAAATGAGAGGAGAGGAGAAATGAGAGGAGAAATGAGAGAAGGGGGGAGGAGAAGGGGAGGGGGAGGGGAGGAGGGGATACTTTATTTGGCCAAGTGTGATTAGACACACAAGGAATTTGTCTCCAGTACAGAAGCTCTTAGTGTACATGCAAAGCAACAGTAACAGTAATCATAATAATAATAGCTAGAAGTAAATTAGATGACAGGCAGGCAGGCAGACCAATTGATGATGTATGGATAAGAGAGATTTATGCATACGCTCAATTCTAATATGGAAGCTTTATTAAAATATAGATAGATACATGTTAGATAGAGATAGATGATAGACAGAGATAGATTTAATATGAAAGCCTATAAATAACACACACACACACACACACACACACACACACATACACACACACACATGCACACAGACAAACTTAGATAGATTTATATCCCACTTTTTTTGTATTCAGCAATTCAAAGCAGAGTTAGAAAAGTACACATCCATCCATCCCTTTATCCATCCAGCCGTATCAACATTCTGAGGAGAAAAGAAAAAAAGACGACACAGAAGTGAAGAACAAAGTTGATAAGCAAGAATAACACGTTCCTTTACATTGGCAGGGAACAAGAAGAACAAAGATAAAATTAAAAACAAGGGGCGGGGGGGGGGAACAGAAGAATTTTTTTTTAAAAAAAAATATGTCCGCAAAGAAATTAAGTTCCATCTTAAATTTCATCAGCGGCTTCACACAAAGATTCTGTGTTTTCAGTGTCAGTTTATGCAGATACAAAGTCCGAAGAAATACATTTAAAAAGGAAAAAAAAAAAAAACAGAGATTCACACCAAGGGCTATTATAAATGTTCCATCATAATAATGCAGCTCTTGTATTGGATCAGTTGGGTTGTCTGGTTACTATAGAAACCATGAAAATCTCCCCATGATTACATGGAACATCTAGATCAGATGAACTTATAAAAGGGAGATTGTTATTAATTTCCCCCCTTTCTCAGCTCTTAGGAAAGACATAAATATTTATAACTTCTTTAACTAATCAGCAATGCCGAAGGAGCTAATTATGCCATTAGCAGCAATATCCAGGTCCAGCACATGCTTAAGATGTTGCATTCTTTCTTCCTTTTGACTTTTATGTTTTTCTGAAAACGTCAGATGCTAAGTGGGTTTACCTCCGAGAACAACAGGTTACAGCAGCCTTAGTTGTGATGTGTAGCCACATCAGAGGTGGGTTTCGGCAGGTTCTGACCAGTTCTGGAGAACCGGTAGTGGAAATTTTGAGTAGTTCGGAGAACCGGTAAATACCACCTCTGACTGGCTCTGCCTCCATCTATTCTCTGCCTCCCGAGTCCCAGCTGATCGGGAGGGAATGGAGATTTTGCAGTATCCTTCCCCTGGAGTGGGGTGGGAATGGAGATTTTACAGTATCCTTCCCCTGCCACGCCCACCAAGCCACACCCGCAGAACTGGTAGTAAAAAATTTTGAAACCCAGTGCTAAGGTTGCCAGGTGTCCACTATTTGAGCGGACAGTCCGCTTTTTTCACATTATGTTCACTATTTTTTTTCACAAAATAGTGGACATTTTTTTTATTCAAAAGCTTTATGATTGTATATTTTTTAATATTTCTCAACGTTGTACTGAAATTAAAGAATTATTCCTTAAACACAAAGAATTGATCAAAGCTGCGCAGTCAAATAAAAAATACACACGACAGCAAATTAAAATGTAATTTAATATTTTACATATTATTATATTTGATGTTTTGAATTTCAAGTAAAGTTTTGAAGTGATTATTTTAATACGTGTTAAAATATTTGTAAGAAAATATATAATTTAATTGTAATTTTTTTTTTTTACTACTTAAACACCTCCCCCCCGCTTGTCCGCTATTTTTTGGAAGCAGACCTGGCAACCCTAAAACCCACTGCTGAGCCACATGTAGATGGCCCTGAAGATGAGAATTAGTCTTATGAAGTTAGAGGAGAATAGACAGTTTGGCAACTTGGCAATTTCAAGACTTGTGGACTTCAATTCCCAGAATTCCTCAGCCAGGCATGTTGTCAGCTTTGGAAGCCATATTAGGCCAGAAGCTTCCATGCTGCCACCTTCTCATGTGCGGGAAAGTGGGAGGGGGGGATTTAGTAGAGAGGTTGTCTGTAGACATAATAGCATTCTTCCTGTCGGTCAAGGTCAGGGTGATCCTGCATCTGGAGAAGGAGTAGTCAGAGTGAGGTCTCGAGATTGGAGTCAGTTTCAGAAGAAGAAACATCTGAAGTCAAACCCTTAGGTCTATATCTGCCTTTTCCTGAGGGAAGGCAGACACACAGAAAAGATTCTTGTTACTTAGGTGCTCAGTAATAAAGTATTCACTTACTATTCACACAGTGATTCTGATGTCTTGCCCTAGACAGTAACAGGGAATAAAATATTTCAATTTCAAGAGAGGCAACAAAGGAAAATGGTTAGCTGCCTCAAGTTACATAAGGTTATGATCTGCGTATGGAAGCTAACAATTATTACCCAAATGACAGCAGATATAATTCTGTAGAATCAAGCCAAAGCAGCATTGAAAAGGAATAATAAAAAATGATGAAAGTATCCTATTGCCATGACAGGTTGACCTTATTGGTCCTACTATGTCCAGGAACTGAGGCTAGAGGGCCTGAATCTCCAATCCACTCAATAAACATGTTTTTTTAGACAGCTTAGGGCAGGGGTCTGCAACCTTAAACACTCAAAGAGCCATTTGGACCCGTTTCCCACAGAAAAGAAAACACCGGGAGCTACAAAGCCCACCCTGTGCCTGACTATTTCTTGAGCGGCCACAAAACTAGCAAATGTAGTTGAATTAAACATTCTGTTTTCTTCTGAAACTTTTCTTTTCTTGGATTTATCCATGGGTGGCCTACCGGGGGTTGAAAAGCTCAATAAATCACATGCCGGCAGATGTTGCACATTGGTGGTTGTGACGCATATTTTGAGTGACAGGGAGCCGCAGCAGAGGGGTGAAAGAGCCACATGCAGCTCCAGAGCCGCAGGTTGCTGACCCCTGGCCTAGGGCAATGTTTCCCAGCCCCGGCAGTTTGAAGATGTGTGGACTTCAACTCCCAAAATTCCACAGCATGTTCATGATTTTTTTATTTATTTAGGGAATTTATATTGCCTCCTATTCTCACATGGCGACTCAAGGCGGCTTACAGAATGTAAAACCTCATATAAAAACAATAAAACTAATAAAAGAAGAATCATATAATAAATTAATATAATAAAATCACACACATACCCCCAGCGACAGCACCTCACACGAGCCATTTAATGGACTCCATCCCACTCTGGGTTCCCCAGGCCCACTGGCAGAACCTGAGGTCTTCAGAACCTTCCAGAAGAGTGCTAGAGTGGAAGCCATACTAATATCTGGGGGAATGATGTTCCAGAGAGAGGGGGCCACCACAGAGAAGGCCTTTATTCTGGGTCCCACCAGGTGTATCTCCCTCAGGGATGGGACCCGCAACATTCCCTGCCTTCCCACTCTGATGGGTTGGGTGTTGTGGTCCGCCAGCAGCCTGTGGTGCTGGCAGCAGAGTCAGACAGCAATGAGGCTGAGGAAGAATATGGGCCAGTCCTGGAGGCTGGGGAAGGCCCGGATGAGGGCTCTGTGTCGGAGACAGAGATGTGGCCAGGGCCATCAGGATGTGCGGACTCCGGAGTCTCCAGAGGCTGACAGTAGAGAGGCAGAGGAACAGGAGGAGCCTATTCCTAGTGCACATATGAGAAGAGCTGCCAGAAGGCAGGAGCAGCTAAAGCAGAGAGGACGACTCAGGAGTAGGGCCAAGAGATGATTGGCCCCTCCCATAAGGCTTAAAAGACCAGCAACGGCTCTTGGCCTCTTTGCCGGAAAACAACATTGAGAGAATTGCTTCTTGTTTCACTGTATTCATTTCTTGTCGGCATCTTCTGCTTCTGAACTTTTGCCAAGAAAAGCCTTTGGCAGTTTGCCTAATTATACCAAAGTCGGTGATAAACTGAGGAATGGTGTTTTGAAGAATTTGCTTGGACTATGCTGAGAATGAGTTGATTCTCAGCTGTTCTAATAAAGTCTGTTTGTTTTCGAGCTGTTTGCATTTAATACTAACTACTTGGGCCTGGGTCACATTGGGTAGACGTGATCGGCAAGAGACGGTCCCTCAGATAACCTGGTCCTAAGCCACGAAGGGCTTTAAAGGTGATAACCAGCACCTTGAATTGCACCCGGAAGCAAATTGACAGGCAAGGCAGCTCCCGCAAGAGAGGTGAGACATGTGCACAAAACCATGCGGGCCGCTGCATTTTGCACCAACTGGAGCTTCCATATGCAGAACATAACTTTATGTAGCTTGATGCAGCTAACCATTTTCCAAAAACCTTTCTTGGTTGTCTCTCTTGATATCAAACTGTCATATTCCCTGTTACTTTCAGGGGCAGGGAACTAGAATCACTTCGTGAATAGACCTAAATGGATTCCGCAGCATGTGGGATCCTGGGAGTTGAAGTCCACAGATCTTCATGTCGTCAAGGTTGAGAAATATTGCCCTAGGCAGCTTTGGTTGGTCAAGGTTGAGAAACATCACCTAAGGGCATAGACACACATACCACTTCTTCTCCTCTGAATCCCACCTTCTGCTTCTCTTTAGAAGATGGCAGTAGCTGCTATAAAATGCTTAATACTATCAGCAGGTTGCTCCCTTCAAAATCCCCAGTTAACCTAGAGGTTTCTAAATCTACTATCATATTAAAATATTATTTTTTTCCCCTCTCCAGGCCAAAAAAACACATTTGTCCTTGCAGTGTGTGCCGGATGAATATATTCCAAAAAAGTAGTGTGGGGAGAACAAAACTAATTAACTGAATTAAAATTAAATATGCTTGATAAGATTATATGCAGAACACATGTTTCACTAAACAAAATTGGGCCTGGTTCGTCACTAGATGAAATGCCACCAAAGAATTATCAGGGCTCATCCAAGCTTTGACTAATACACTGCCCCATAGTGCTTTAAAGCGTTTTCTGGGCTGTTTACAGAGTCAGCATATTGCCCCCAACAATCTGGGTCCTCATTTTACTAACCTCGGAAGGATAGAAGGCTGAATTAACCTTGAGCCGGTCAGGATCAAACTGCTGGCAGTGGGCAGAGTCAGCCTGCAATATTGCATTCTAACAGCTGTGCCATCAGGGCAGAGGTGGGATTCACTTACCTTCCCTACCGGTTCTTGCTTCAATCGCACACACCACCTAAGTGCATGCACATGGCCTTCTGCGCATCCGCAGTAGTCATGCATGACATCCGGGTGGTTGGGCAGAGCCTCCTGCAGTCGCCGCTACCAGTTCGTGCGACCCAGAGCGAACCGGCTGAATCCCACCACTGCATCAGGGCTACAGAACAGATCTGGAATTGAGAATTTTCCTGGAAGAAGGGCACTTAAAGTTGAATAAATACACTAAAAACTTAACTTGAGGTGAGAGCATTTTTTTCCCCTCAACTTTACTATCGTTGTCAAGCATGAAATCTAATTCTGAGCTGACACAAACAAAGTGGCAGAGTTATTTTGCTCTGAGTAACACGTTTATTCAGATCTGGACAAAGGTGTGTTCTCCCATAAGGCTGGGAAGAACACCCAAATGAGTTATTCCGTGTGTCGTTATACGTTACTGGGTTACACAAGCAGGAAATACGTCCATTTGCACAAAAGTAGATAAAGTTGCTATAATTTTGTTACTCCCTACGTACATCTAGAAAGAAGTGTACAGGTAGCCCTTGACTTATAACAGTTGCTTTAGTGACCGTTTGAAGTTACAACATCACTGAAAAAAGTAACTTATGATTGTTTTTTTCACACTTACGACCGTTGCAGCATCCCCATGGTCACGCGATCAAAATTCCGACAGGTGGCAACTGACTCACATTTACGACCATTGCAGTGTCCTGGGATCATGCAATCCTCTTTTTGTGACTTTCCGACAAACAAAGTCAATGGGTAAACCAGATTCACTTAAAAACCATGTGACTAACCTAACAACTAGCAATGATTCACTTGACAACCATGGCAAGAAAGATGGTAAAATGGGGCAAAACTCACTTAACCAATGTCTCTCTTAGCAACATAAGTTTTGGGCTCAATTGTGGTCATAATTCAAGAACTGCCTGTATTTAAGCAAGCCTATTGCACCCTATCTGTAATTTCCTGTCATGATTCTCCTGAGCTACGGACAGTTATATGTCATTGCAACTCATTGATTCTCTTTAATTCAATACAAGAATCTTGATCATCGTAATCTTGATCAGCACCACATTAAATAAACTACAATTTGGCAACACCTTTTTGAAGTTTCTGTGGGGTAGAATCATAGCTTTACGCAAATACATGTAACCTTGGTGGGTTTCATTTCTGTTTCTCTATCATCAAAATAACAGACTTGGAAGGGACCTTGGAGGTCTTCTAGTCCAACCCCCTGCTTAGGCAGGAAACCCTACACCACTTCAGACAAATGGCTATCCAACCTCTTAAAAACCTCCAGTGCTGGAGCATCCACAACTTCTGAAGGCAAGTCTTTCCACTGATTAATTGTTCTCACTGTCAGGAAATTCCTCCTTAGTTCTAGGTTGCTTCTATCCTTGATTACTTTCCATCTATTGTGTTGTGGCCTGCCACCTGTCAGCAGAGCTGGAGGCAGACTCGGATGATGAGGAGGTTGGGGAGGAACTTGGGCCAGTTCTGGAGTCTGGGGAAGGCTCTGGTGGATGCTCTGCATTGGACACAGAGATAGAGCCCGGGCCGTCCGACATTTCCCAGCCACTGGAGAGGCAGCTGCTTTTGGAGGCTGAGATGAGTGAGGAGGAAGAACAGCTGGGGCCTGTTCCAAATGCACGTATGCGCAGAGCAGTTAGGAGAGGTGAACAACGGAGGACAAGGAGTTGACTTGGGAAGCAAAGCACACATGGATGCTCAATGGCCCCTCCCTGGCTGGGGAATAAACAGAAGGAAAGGGGAGTGGTGGTCGTAGGAGACAACCGTTCGTATTTCTGAAGATTTTGCTCATTGTGTTTCGTGCCACAGAGACTGCTTGCCAGACCTTAATTTGCAGCCTTTCAGCTGGGAGCTCACGGCCTTGCAATTATCGCAAGGAACTGATAAGGTCTGATACTGCCGTTAAGTCCTTGAAAGACTTGCTTGGACTTTTCGGTCAGTGAATGCCATTAATTCACAAGAGGTAAATAAAGAGGAGTTTTTCATGACGAGGAATCTGTTTCTTGCTTCTGCTAAGGCTGGGTCGGAACACATTGCTTCTTGTCCTCCCTTCTGGTGCTTTGGAGAATAGCTTGATTCCCTCTTCTTTGTGGCAGCCCCTCAAATATTGGAAGGCTACTATCACATCTCCCCTAGTCTTTTCATTAAACTAGATATACCCAATTCCCGCAACCTTCATATTTCAACCTTCGCAGCTTAAACCAGCCTGCATTTTCCTGTGATGAATGAACCCAACCTCAGGTCCAGAGGTGGGTTGCAGCAGGTTCTGACCAGTTCTGGAGAACCGGTAGCGGAAATTTTGAGTAGTTCGGAGAACCGGTAGTAAAAATTCTGACTGGGCCCGTCCCCATCTATTCTCTGCCTCCCGAGTCCCAGCTGATCGGGAGGATATGGGGATTTTGCAGTAACCTTCCCCTGTATGGGGGAAGGGAATGGAGATTTTACAGCATCTTTCCCCTGCCACGCCCACCAAGCAATGCCACGCCCACCAAGTCATGCCCACAGAACCGGTAGTAAAAAAAAATTGAAACCCACCACTGCTCAGGTCCATGAGATCCAACCTGCTGTTTTTCTTGATATCCCACTGGATGGTGTGCAAAAATCAGCATGACTAAGCCGAGAAGAATCAGCGTTGTTCTTTAGCCAAAGTGGCAAAAAAAAAATCACTGATGTAATCCCAAATAGGGACTTTTGCAGTTTGAAATGATGTGAATTCAAGCTCTGTTCTATTAGAAGAAAAACTGGATTCGTTCCGAGCTGGGATCGAAAGAGGCAGTTGCCTTAAGCAGAGGAATCTTTATTTCAGAGAACGATGTAGGCAAAGTATTCATCCTAGCTATTGAAAGTGACCAGGAATTAAGTTCTTGAAGCTGACAAACAATCCAACAGTGAACAACAGTCTAATCAAGGAATCGCTAAGAATACCCCCACCAACACTGACAGGGCAAGACACTTGTATATATACAGAAAGCAAACCGCTCTTCCTTCTAGCACTGATGATGTTATCCATTTGGGTAATGAAATGTCTGCAAGAATACCACCAAGCTCAGAAAGCACCAAAGACCCCACAATTCTCCTCCTCCTCTTCTCCACTCCACAAATCCCACTCCTTTCTAGCACTGATGATGTTATCTGTTTGGGTAATGAAATGTCTGCAAGAAAACCACCAAGCTCAGAGAACACCAAGACCCCACAATTCTCCTCCTCCTCCTCCTCCTCCTCCTCCTCCTCTCCACTCCACAAATCCCACTCCCTTCTAGCAGTGATGATGTTATCTATTTGGGCAATGAAACGTCTGGAAGAATACCACCATCTCAGAAAGCACCAAAGACCCCACAATTCTCCTCCTCCCCCTCCTCCTCCTCCTCCTCCTCCTCCTCCCTCCACAAATCCCACTCCTTTCTAGCACTGATGATGTTATCTATTTGGGTAATGAAATGTCTAACAAGAAAACCACCAAGCTCAGAGAGCACCAAAGACCCCACAATTCTCCCCCTCCTCCTCCTCCTCCTCCTCCTCCTCTCCACTCCACAAATCCTACTCCTTTCTAGCACTGATGTTGTTATCTATTTGAGTAATGAAATGTCTGCAAGAATACCACCAAGCTCAGAAAGCACAAAGACCCCACAATTCTCCTCCTCCTCCTCCTCCTCCTCCTCCTCCTCCTCCTCCTCCTCCTCCTCCTCCTCCTTACTCCACAAATCCCACTCCTTTCTAGCACTGATGATGTTATCTATTTGGGTAATGAAATGTCTAACAAGAAAACCACCAAGCTCAGAGAGCACCAAAGACCCCACAATTCTTCTCCTCCTCCTCCTCCTCCTCCTCCTCCTCCTCCTTCTTACTCCACAAATCCCACTCCTTTCTAGCACTGATGATGTTATCTATTTGGGTAATGAAATGTCTAACAAGAAAACCACCAAGCTCAGAGAGCACCAAAGACCCCACAATTCTTCTCCTCCTCCTCCTCCTCCTCCTCCTCCTCCTCCTCCTCCTCCTCTTCCTCTTCTCCACTCCACAAATCCCATTCCCTTCTAGAGCTGATGATATTACATAGTTGGGTCATGAGACGTCTGCAAGAAAAACATCAAGTTCAGAGAACACCGAAGACCCCATCATTTAATCCTGAGCTACAAATATTGCTCTATCGGTAACATTAATGTTGAATGGGTCCATATGGGTCCATGGAGGTCCTTCTAGAAGAATAAGGACTGTCCCTTTGAATTTTCTTTCCAAAACTGTCTTATGGCCCTTTTAACACTTCACATAAATCAAGTTCCTATACAGGGCAGGGATTTAATCTAGGCAATCTGCAAGGGCTCCATCAAATCGATTTGATGTGTACTTTCCTTTGAAACAAACATGCAAAATAATGTTTCCTCTTCCCCATCTGCTACGAACAGAAAGCACCAGCATTTTTAGTCCACAGGGAAACACAAAGATGCATTCACAGGTACACGCGAACACACAATATATTAGTTGCAAAAAGCAAACGGAGCCCATTGAGCTCCCTGGTTGAAACAATCACGATTTCCACATCAAAGTCTCTCCTTAATGCAAATGCCTTTCAAACGGTCGAGATCCTAGAAGTTGTTTGTTGAAAGGCAGGTAAGCCACCCAGATTTTTAAAGACTTTATTAGGAGTACTCTTGGGTTGTTGTTTTTTTTAGCCTTGTTTTCAGAACCGATAGGCTCCTTGAAAAAAAATGAATTGGTGGGTTTAAAACAACATTCAGTAAGTCTCTTCATCAATATGATTTGGAGCGACACAATGTCGACCACCCCTAGAACTGAACATTTGGCTCCTCTTCTTTCCAGCCCACCCCCCCCATTTTATGAGCCACTCGTGAAATGAATGACACCATGCTGTCCTTCTAAAAAGACAGCCACAAAGCTGAAAAATGTGACTCTGGGGAAATCTGGCTAAAGGACATCCAGTTCAGCAGCTTCTGTCTCGCAGTGCTAAGCCCACAAAGACTTGTAAGTCTTTACTGTTGATCCTCATTGCCAGATGTGTTCAGAGATACAGGCCATGGCCTCCCGACTTAAGATATTTTGTAAATCTAACAATCTTATAGCAATAGCACTTAGACTTATATACCGCTTCACAGTGCTTTTACAGCCCTCTCTAAGCGGTTTACTCTAAGAGTCAACCTATGGCTTCCAACAATCTGGGTCCTCATTTTATCCACTTCGGAAGAATGGAAGGCTGAGTCAACCTTAAGCCAGTCAAGATCGAACTCCTGGCAGTGGGCAGTTAGCCTGGAATGCTGCATTCTAATGACTGTGCACCATGGAAGGAAGGAAGGAAGGAAGGAAGGAAGGAAGGAAGGAAGGAAGGAAGGAAGGAAGGAAGGAAGGAAGGAAGGAAGGAAGGATAGCAATAGCACTTAATCTGGGTCCTCATTTTACCCACCTTGGAAGGATAGAATAGAATAGAATAGAATAGAATAGAATAGAATAGAATAGAATAGAATAGAATAGAATAGAATAGAATAGAAGAGTTGGAAGGGACCTTGGAGGTCTTCTAGTCCAACCCCCTGCTTAGGCAGGAAACCCTACGCCACTTCAGACAAATGGTTATCCAACCTCTTCTTAAAAATTTCCAGTGTTGGAGAATTCACAACTTCTGGAGGCAAATTGTTCCACTGATTAATTGTCCTCACTGTCAGGAAATTCCTCCTTAGTTCTAAGTTGCTTCTCTCCTTGATTAGTTTCCACCCATTGCTTCTTGTTCTACCCTCAGGTGCTTTGAAGAATAGTTTGACTGAGTCAACTTTACGTTAGCAACATTCCCATGGTCGTGTGATCTAAAATCAGATGTTTGGCAGCCTTCTCATATTTATGACGGTTGCAATGTCCTGGCATTGTGTGATCCCCTTTTGCGACCCTTTGAATTTTTTTTTATTATTATTATTACTATCTTATTATTATTATTATTATTTATTGGTTAATCTTTAGTGAGATTCACAGCCTTTGAGGCTGGTTAATAGCTCAGCAGCTCGAGTCCTAACCAAGGACCTAGGAACTGTTAAGGTATCGTCGGAGGATGTAAGCTGTTCCAAGTAAGGTGGTTTTTTGTAGAGTCAAAATGTTCAAGTCCGGCAAATTTAGAATTTCTAAATAGTGGGGTAGCCCTTTGGGTATTGCTCCGAGGGCTCCAATTACAATTGGGACAACACACGATTTCTTTTTCCACAGTCGCTCAACTTCAATTTGTAAGTCCCGGTACTTTGTGATTTTTTCTTGCTATAATAATAATAATAATAATAATAATAATAATAATAATAATAATAATAATAATAATAATAATAATAATAATAATATTATTATTATTATTATTATTATTATTATTATTATTTTTTATCGGATGATGGATATGTGTTTATCCCAAGCATGATTAAAATCAGTTACTGATGATGAAGAAAAGTCCATTGGGAAGCCAAATTGGCTTAACCACCATGTTACTAACTTAACAATGGCCAGAAAGGTGGCAACATGAGGCAAAACTCACTGAACTGTCTTGCTTAGCAACATAAATTTGGGGCTCAATTGTGGTCATAAGTCAAGGACCATCAAATGTTACAAACAAGTATATGATTGCAGCATTTGGATGATGGTGTCATTGTGTACCTTCCGTCCTTATGTTCTGACCTAGGCTTCCTTACAATCTTAGTCCTAAAAAACCTCTTTTATTGAGACGACTGTGAATTATGGTCATTCACAGCCCGTAATGATTCACAAACAGTCTGTGTGGATTCCGACAGATGTCTGCTAAGGTTAACACAGTCGTTCAGGGTAATGTTGATAAGCATCCACCTTTATGTCCCTTGAAACGCTGCCAGAGACCTAATTGCCAATTAGTTTTGCAAGGCCAAACGGAGCAGAGTCAAACGGACTTCTCAGCGCTTGAATTGACTATATGAACTAATTGTTTCCTGCAAAGGCTCACATCCGGTTTCTCCTCTTTTATGTCTTATGGGAGGGGCCAATCAACTCCAAGCGTTACTCCCGAGTCATCCTTTATTTCCCTTAATTGTTCTTGCCTTCTGGCAGCTCTGCACATGCGCACACTGGGCACAGGCTCACACTCTTCTTCTACCTCTCTGATGTCAGATTCCAGAGGATCTGGAGGCAGTACATAACTACCAGATGGTCCTGGCCCCCTCTCTGCCTCCGAAGCAGAGCCCTCGTCCGAGCCTTCCCCAGACTCCAGGACTGGCCCATTTTCCTCCCCAACCTCCTCACTGTCCAACTCTGCTGCCAGCTCTTCAGGCCACCGGCAGACCACAACACTTTAGTGTTGTTGTGTCATTGTGGTGTGATACAGATACTGCTGACTGTTGGTAGCTAGATTGGACATTAATAGCCTAGGGCCCATTTAAATCCATGATGATTTAAATTGGTGGCCAGACCCATCTTTGATGCTAGCTCATTCTGTAGCTTTACTACATACAAAGAAGATTGGAGATAAGATTTACTATAAGAAGATTGGAGAAGATTTACTATATACAAACAAGATTGGAGATAAGAAGGTCTGCTAGGAAATTTTCTCAGTTATGTTTCCTGAAGATTCTTCCACTGAGAAGCAAGGCTGACTCTTCTATACACAATTAAAAATGGAGCTTTTCATGAGGATTTGCGGCTTCAACTGAAATATAGCCTGAAGTTGCATGCTGCGTAGATTTTTAAATTTCCCTAAATTTATTCTATTTTTATATCTCTTCCCATGGTTATGTCGATTGCCACGATTATATTTTAACTGTTGTAAACCACCAGGAGTCAATGAAATAGTAGCAGGGTATAAATCGATCCATAAGTAAATAAATCCTTTTCTCCATTCTTTCTCTCTCCATATTTAATTCCACTTGGTGGTCCTGAATCCACTATATAAATGAGAGAGGGAAAAAAAACTATTTCCGAGTTTCTCATTTTCCCCATTCTGCATGATTTAATACAGGTCAATTGTACAGGTAGTTCTCAACTTACAACCATTCATTTAGTGATCATTCTAAGTCAGGGGTGGGCAACTGTGGCCCTTTTACAACCTGTGGACTTCAACTCCCAGAATTCCTGAGACAGCCAAGCTGCCTCAGGAATTCTGGGAGTTGAAGTCCACAGGTCATAAAGGGGCCATATTTGCCCACCCCTGTTCTAAGTTACAACGACACTGAAAAAAGTGACTTATGGCTGTTTTTTACATATACAACTGTTGCAGCATCCTTACAGTCACGTGATCAAAATTCAGTTCAGCATGTGATCCCTTTTTGCGACCTTCTGACAAGCAAAGTCAAAGGGGAAGCGAGATTCACTTAACAACTACACTACTGACTTAAGATCTGCAGTGATTCACTTAACAATTGTGGAAAGAGAAGTCATAAAATGGGGTAAAACTCACTAAAATTGCCTCGCTTAGCAACATAAATTTTGGGCTCAATTGTGGTCATAAGCCGAGGATTACCTATATCTCCCCTTCTTTGTTTTTTTTTTCTCTAAACAAAATGGTCCAAATTTTACAGCCTTTCCCGAACAGGGAAAGTTTCATGGAAGAGATCTGGTGATAAAAATTGAAATTCTGCCTTCATATGTCTATTTTCAGCATTCTCCTGCAAAGCTCCCAAGCTTTATATTTTATTCCCAGGAGTTCTGGTTCCCTTCCAATCTGTTAACATTTCAAATGTTTTTACTTGGATTCAGTCCATCGACATGATTCTATGTAAAGAAGCTTTCGTTGTGCCAGGCACTGAATTTTATTATATTTAGAATTAACACAATAATTATAACATTCCATATTCTATTTTTGACATTTCAAATGTGGTCATCTGTTTTGCTCGTTCACTAGAGTAAAAAGATAGGATACAAATCAAATAAGGAGCTGGAATAACCCACAATTGTAGAAATACAGGGAGCGCTCAATTAGGACCAGAATTTCTGTCACTAAACAAGGCAGTTGTTAAGTGAAACCTGCCTGATTTTGCGACCTTTTGTTTTTATTTTTTTATATATATATATTTTTGCCAATCTGGCTTCCCTCTTGACTTTGTTTGTTAGAAGCCAACTGGCAATATTGCAAATGGTGACCCCAGGAAGCTGCAGCTATGGGAAGTAGATGTCAGTTGAATTTTGATCTTGTGATTTTGGGGAAGCAGTGACGGTCATTAAATGGGAGGACTGGTTGTAAGTCACCTTTTATAGTGCTGTAGTAACTTCAAAAAGTCACTAAATGAATGGTTGTAAGTTGAAGACTACCTGAAATCCATAAACCCTTGTTTGTAATCCACAAAGTGATGCTGGTGGAGGAGGAGGAGGAGCAGGAGGAGGAAGACTATGGGGTCCTTGGTGCTCTCTGAGCTGGGTTGTTTTCTTGTAGACATTTCATTATCCAATTAGGTAACATCGTCAGTGCTAGAAGGGAGGAGGAAGAGGAGGAGGAGGAGGAGGAGAACTATGGGGTCTTGGTGCTATCTGAGCTGGATTGTTTACTTGCAGACATTTCATGACCCAGTTAGGTTACATCATCAGTGTTAGAAGGGAGTGGGGTGTGTGGAGAGGAGGAGGAGCAGGAGGAGGAGGAGGAGTTGGAGGGCTGTAGGGTCTTTGGCGCTCTCTGAGCTTGGGTGTTTCCTTGTAGACCAGGGGTGAAATCCAGCAGGTTCTGACAGGTTCAGGAGAACTGGTAGCGGAAATTTTAAGCAGTTCGGAGAACCGGTAGCGGAAATTTTGAGCAGTTCAGAAAACCGGCAAATACCACCTCTGGCTGGCCCCAGTGTGGGGTGAGAATGGGGATTTTGCAGTATCCTTCCCCTGGAGTGGAGTGGGAATGGAGATTTTGCAGTATCCTTCCCCTGCCATGCCCACCAAGCTACACCCACAGAAACCGTAGTAAAAAAAATTGGATTTCACCACTGTTGCAGACATTTCATGACCCAACTAGGTAACATCATCAATGCTAGAAGGGAGTTTGGTTTGCTCTCTCTTGATATACAAGTGATGTTACCCAATTTGGTCATGAAACAAGTTTTTTCAACATGCCAAGTCAAAATTCAAGCAAGGAAGTCATAGCTTAGTGCAGTGCTTCAACCAATTCTGGTCACACAATCCTTCTATTCATCCAGAAGTGTGATTTTCTTTCTTATTCTGAAATTTCTTATCAAGAAAAGCTGCAGCTCATAGTAGAAGTATTCCTCAACTGACAACCATTTGTTTAGTGACCATTTGAAGTTACAATGGCACTGAATAAAGTGATTTATGACCATTATTCACACTTAGAACCAATGCAGGATTCTAGTGGCTGCATGATCAAAATTCAGACACTTGGCAACTGGCATGTATTTATGATGGTTGCAGTGTCTTGGTGTCATGTGATCCCCTTTTGCGACCTTCTGACAAGCAACGTCAACGGAGAAGCCAGATTCATTTAACAACTGTGTTACTCGCACAACAACTGCAATGATTCCCTGAACGACTGTGGCAAGAAAGGTCATAAAATGGGTCAAAACCTACTTAGCCACTGTCTTCCTTAGCAATGGAAATTTTGAGTTCAGTTATGATCCTAAATTGAGGATATCCTATATTACTCAGTCCTTGCAATATAGTATGATGGGAATATATCAAGGAATTGCATAGCTGGTGTCCAAATGAAGTCAGAGACATTGATGCGAACTTGTAGTGTTATATAAATAAATATATTTAACGTTTATATTTGTAGCAGGACAAGATTGTCAGGTACACAAGAACATCATGAAGTAAACCCCAGAGCACACAGAAGAAAAAGGTGGGAAAAAAGGGATACTCCCCCTCCACATCCACAGCAACCAATCACAGCGCAGATTGCCTCATGCAGGAGCAAACCCTCTCCAATCAATCAACTATAACTGTGTGTTCTGGCTCATTGTAGAACCCAATTGCTCCAGCTACTAAATTGAAATATTTTAATAAAAATTGAGGCAGAGGAATAGATAGATAGATAGATAGATAGATAGATAGATAGATGGATGGATGGATGGATGGATGGATGGATGGATGGATAGATAGATAGATAGATAGATAGATAGATAGATAGATAGATAGATAGATAGATAGATAGATTTATATAATTTTTATAGATTTATCAATATAGATATATACTGTAGCTATAGCTATAGCTAGATAAATTTATAAAAATATAAAAATATATAAATCTCAGAGCATACAGGGCACACCAGCAACATCATGAGGTAAACAGCATTTAGAGCCCACAGAAGAAAAAGACGGGAAAAAAGGGATACTCCCCCTCCACACCCACAGCAACCAATCACAGTGCAGATTGCCTCACGCAGGAGCAAACCCTCTCCAATCAATCAACTATAACTGTGTGTTCTGGCTCATTGTAGAACCCCATTGCTCCAGTTACTAAATTTAAATATCTTAATAAAAATTGAGGCAGAGGAATAGATAGATAGATAGATAGATAGATAGATAGATAGATAGATAGATGATAGATAGAGATAGAGATAGATAGAGATAGATAATTTATATAAGAATAGATAAATGTATATGATTTTTATAGATTTATCAATAAAGATATATAGCTATAGCTATAGATAGATAAAATTATAAAAATATATAAATCTCAGAGCATACGGGGGCACATCAGCAACATCATGAGGTAAATCAAACAGCATATAGAGCCCACAGAAGAAAAAGGCGGGAAAAAAGGGATACTCCCCCTCCACACCCACAGCAACCAATCACAGTACAGATTGCCTCACACAGGGGCCAGCCCTTTCCAATCAACTGTAACCTGTGTGTTCTGGCTCATTGTACAACCCTACTTTTCCAGCTATTAAATTTAATATCCTAACAGAACAACTAGGGAACCTGGTAGAATAAGTTTGCTCAAAAATATGTTCTGATCAATTTTCCTAACCAGCTATCAAGATTTTAATTGCAATCTGCTTGTGGAAAGACGTGGTCACTCAAATGACGAAGCTGACTGGGAATTTCTAGGGGAATCGAAAACAAAAACAAAAAAACTACTAAGGACCAAAAAAATCATTTTCTTTCTTGTGCTCTGGACCTCTATGCAGCTGTTGCTGCAGCGACAAACTAAGATAATGTACATTCACGAGAGACTCGGAGGCTAAATCTAGCCGCCTTAGTAATGAGCTATGGGAATTTGCAGGTTTCCCATTAGTCACCAGGGGGAGCCCCTATTATTCTATAAATGCAGGAGAACCACATCGAACATTAAAAAGAAGGAATGCATTGTCCATTACCGAGCCACAGAATTCAGGAAACCTGCCATGCGTGCCACTGAAAGAAAGACACGGCGTAATTCTCAATTGCCGTAAATTGCTAGAGCATAAAGGCAGAGCTGGTATTATAATTTAGGAAACCAGTTGTTGCTGCTGTTCCTCTAAGCCCTTCCTCTAAGCAAGCCCATTCTACTTTCTCGTGCAGAAATGTGATTTTGGAATTGGAACTGGCAGCTTGTTGCAATCCATGCAACTGATGTGAAGAGCTTGTGCGAACAAAGGCAGGCGATCTGCTAAAATCAACAAGCTTCTCTGAAGTATGGAGAGAAGCTTGTTGACTCCAAGTGAAATACATATTGATCTTACGCAAGGGCTTCAAGCTTCGTCTGCTGAACTGGACAGGCTTTCCCATCTTCTTCTGAGAATCCCCGACGTATCTCAGCCTTTGTCCAACCTGCTGTCTGCATGTACCCTGTTTTAGTAAAGCTAAGTTGAGGAATCAAAGCATTCCACTTTAGAAATGCATCATGAAGATCTGCCATTTTGGGCAGGAAAAAATTCTTCCACTTGAATTAATAGAGGAGAACATTTGTAACTCAGGGTTGAATGGTGGGATCCTTGGTGCTCTCTGAGCTTGGCGCTTTTCCTTGCAGACCTCTCATGACCCAACTAGGTAACATCATCAGTACTCGAAGGATTTGCGGAGAGGAGGAGGAGGACTACGACTATGGGGCCATTGGCACTCTCTGAGCTTGGCTGTTTTCTTGCAGACCTCTCATGACCCGTGCTCGAAGGGAGATGGAGTTTGTGGAGAGGAGGAGGAGGAGGAGAACTGTGGAGTCATTGGAGCTCTCTGAGCATGGTTGTTTTCTTGCAGACTTCTCACGACCCAACTAGGTAACATCATTAGTGCTCAAAGGAAGGTGGGGTTTGTGGAGAAGAGGTGGAAGAGGAGGAGGAAGAGGAGGAGGACTGTGGGGTCATTGGCACTCTCTGAGCTTGGCTGTTTTCTTGCAGACCTCTCATGACCCAACTAGGTAACATCATCAGTGCTCGAAGGGAGATGGAGTTTGTGGAGAGGAGGAGGAGGAGGAGAACTGTGGAGTCATTGGAGCTCTCTGAGCATGGTTGTTTTCTTGCAGACTTCTCATGACCCAACTAGGTAACAGCATCAATGCTAAAAGACAGTTTGGTTTGCTCTCTCTGTTTATATACAAGTGATTTTACCTAGTTCAATCATGAAATATCTACAAGAAAACAACCAAGGTCAGAAAGTACCAAGGACCTCACAGTCTCAAACTTGTCTCACTGAACTTTCCAGTGGTTGTTCTGTACATCACCGTTCCTTGGCAACATCTGCATTGCTTCCCAATAGACATCCTCCTGATAGATCTTCCAAGTGACACATTATAAAGTGGTCTTGCACCCTTGAAATACAAGCAAACACCTCTGCTATTTACAATGTGGGAATCCCTGTTCACACCCAGCAACTTACATAAGGCGACTTGCATAAAGCACTTGTTTATGAGAAAAACTACTCCAGGTCCCAGTAACATTTATATAAAGTTAAAACCATTTAAAAAAAAAAAAAATCCAAACTCTGTGACTTTATATTCTCTTACATTAAACTTTTCTTCTTCTTCTTCTCCTGGCTTCATTTAGATAATCCTTTGTGGGTTTTTCATTCTCCCCTTTTGTTCTCATAACCTCCAATTATTTGATGTTGCTGCAAAATTCCCTCTCTCTTTTTTTTTTTTTTTTTTTGTATTCACTGCTCTCTCCGGATTGTTTTGTTCTTCTGAAATAACACTAACTTGACTCCCAATCCTAGGGAGACCACGTGTTTCATGTTGAGAGAATTATCACTTCGAACAAGCCATCCGTCCATTTTTAGCATCTGCTTCTTGATTTTTAAAAAAAACAAAAACAAAATATTATAGCAACTCTTTTTATCTCAAAACCAGGGGTGAAATCCAGCAGGTTCTGACAGATTCTGAAGAACTGATAGTGGAAATTTGGAGCCGAAAGCCCTAATAAGCAGGTATATACAAAAAAGTATGCAGGCTATTGCTATAATGCATTGTAAGCCGCCCTGAGTCTACGGAGAAGAGCGGCATATAAATTGGACTAAGAAAGAAAGAAAGAAAGAAAGAAAGAAAGAAAGAAAGAATAAAGTAAAGGTTCCCCTTGCACATATGTCCTAGTCATTCCTGACTCTAGGGGGCGGTACTCATCTCCGTTTCAACCAGCCAGCGCTGTCCGAAGATATCTCCATGGTCATGTAGCTGGCATGACTAAACTCCAAAGGCGCACAGAACACTGTTACCTTTCCACCAAAGGTGGTCCCTATTTTTCTACTTGCATTTTTTATGTGCTTTCGAACTGCTAGGTTGGCAGAAGCTGAGACAAGTAACGGGAGCTCACCCCGTTACGCGGCACTAGGGATTCGAACCACTGAACTGCCCAACGTTCGATTGACAAGCTCAGTGTCTTAGCCACTGAGCCATCGTGTCCTTCTATAAACAAGAATAGGTGAGGTCATATCCCTCCCCTTCTGTTGAGAGAGGGCTGCTCAATTTTAACATAGATGGCCTCTTTTATCCCTCTTTCAAACCAGTAGTCCTCTCTGTCCAGAATGTGGAAGATGCTTCTTGGATAACAAGCAAAATGTCTTCAAAAGCCTTGATAGTACAGTGGTCTAAGCACCCTGTTATTAACACAGCTGCCTGCAATTACTGCTGGTTCGAATCTCTCCAAGGCTCAAGGTTGACCCAGCCTTCCATCTTTTCTAAGGTGGGTAAAATGAGGACCCAGATTGTGGGGGGCAATAAGCTGACTTTGTATAAATATACAAAAGTATGAAGGCTATTGCTTAACGCATTGTAAGCCGCCCTGAGTCTCCGGAGAAGGGAGGCATATAAATCAAATTAAAAAAAGAAAAAAGAAAGAAAAGAAAAATTAGTTAGGTAGAGAGTCAAAGAGTTCTTGGAATGTACTGACTTTTGCCAGATCAACTTCAGGGTATTCTCCCCAAAATGGCTTGCAATATGCCAATGAAGACTCAATCATCCAGGCCAAAGGTGTCTATTCTGAGACATTTCGTTGCTTATCCAAGCAACTTCATCAGTCAGAGCAAAATTAGTTAGGCAGAGAGTAAGAGAGTGGCTGGAACATATCAACTCTTGCCACACCAACTTCAGCGGTTTCTCCCCAAAATGGCTTGCAATATGTCAAAAATGAAGACTCAGTCATCCAGACAAAAAGTGTCTAAAGGTTGAATCAGGGTACTTGGACCAAACTCTCTGCCAACTCTCTGACTCCCTGCCTGTTGTGATCTGCCAGCGGCCAGCAGAGCTGGCAGCAGACTCGGACAATGAGGAGGTTGGAGAAAACTTGAGTCAGTGCTGGAGTCTGGGGAAGGCTCTGGTGGATGCTCTGCATCGGACGCAGAGATAGAGCCAGGGCCGTCCGACATTTCCCAGCCATTGGAGAGGCAGCTGCCATTGGAGGCTGATATGAGTGAGGAGGAAGAACAGCTGGGGCCTGTGCCAGATGCATGTATGTGCAGGGCAGTTAGGAGAGGTAAACAATGGAGGACAAGGAGTTGACTTGGGAAGCAAAGCACACATGGATGCTCACCATGGGCCATGGGCCAGTCCTTCACCATTTCCATGGCTGCCCCATGGGCCAGAATTAAGCACCCCACAGGCCGGATTTGGCCCCACAGGCCTTGAATTTGATACCCCAGTTCTGACTGATGAAGTTGCTTGGATGAGCAACGAAACATCTCAGATTATCAAAGTTTGGTCCAGTTGCCATGATTCAACCTTTCTTTAGACGTCTTCAAGAGAAAAAACCCCAAAAAAGTCCAGTTGCCTTTTTAAAAGCATCTTTGGAAGAATCATGACCTGAGAATCTCCGTAGACCTTGTGGAGAGCATCTAAAAAGCTGGGTGAGGTGGATCTGGATGAATTTTTGAAGCACTCTCAGCAGATCAAATCCAGACTGCAAAGAAAAATGGGGCATGAGGTAAAATTTCTTGAAAATGGAAGAGGGAACAAGATAAATATTTTAAATTAGCTGAAGTGGGAGAAAAGCGCTACAGCAGAGATGACTCATTCGGACACCGAAACTGCAAACCATAATGAATTTAATTGCTTTTCAATTAATGGATAAAAGAAAAGGTGATATATCCTCTATGTCAAAAAGGCAGGTCTACAGGTAGGATGACTCACAGCAAATGTTAAGCAAAGTCTTCTGTATCCTTTAATCAATTTCTCAAAGGCTTTTAATTTCTGCAGGAGAGCCAGTTTGGCATAGAAAAGAGGAGGAAGAGGAAGAGAAAAAGGAAAAGGAGAAAGAAGAGGAAGAGGAGGAAGAGGAAAAGAGGAACTGGAGGAAGAAGAGGAAGAAGAAAAAGAGGAGGAAAAGAAGGAGGAGGAAGAAGAGGAGGAAAATGGAGGAAGAGGAAGAGGAGGAAAAGGGAGAAAAGGAAGAAGAAAAGGAGGAAAAAAGAAAGAAAAGAAAGGAGGAAGAGGAGGAAAAGAGGTGAAAATGAAGAAGAGGAAGAAGAAAAGGAGGAAGAAGAGGAAGAGGAAAAGGAAGAAGGAGGAGGAGGAAAAGGAGGGAAAGAGGAGGAAAAGGAGAAGGAGGAAAAAGAAGAACAGAATCTTGCTATCTTTTTCAAATTCCATCCACTCTTTACTTAATGAAATTGCATCCAGTTCTGCCTATACAATTGGCCAGAAGAATGGCTAAAGTAAATGAAACCCTTTGTTGCCTTGTAAAGAAATGTAATTATTCCAGCAAGAAATTGTCCCTGGGAAAAAAACAAAAACAGAAGTTCATTTTTTTTTTCAACTGCACAAACTGAAATTACCTGAGCTTTTATGAAGCAGCTCCAGCCTCTGAAAGCCAAGCGAGGCAGGGACAAGCTTTTAAATGTTGAGTCCCAAGGTTAGGAGTAAATAAAAACTGACTGTTTTGTTCATTGTAATTCCGAAGGAATAGCAATGCCTTTTTTTTTTTTTCTAGACGACACTGGGCTACCGCTCAGGACAATGTGAGGAGCATTTCAATATCTGCACCAGAAATTCATTCCTACAATGGATGAATCTTGGTTTGTTCCATTCTGACTACATGCCACCATTTCCATGTAAAGGAAAGAGACCTATGAAAGCTGCATGCATTGAACTGATTTACAGTAATATTAACAGATTAACAGTTGGAAGGGACTTTGTAAATCATCTAGTCCGATACCCACCCACCCACCCAAGCAGGAGACCCTACACCATTTCTGACAAATGGCAGTCCAATCTCTTCTTGAAGGTCTCCAGTGATGAAGCTCCCACAACTTCCGAAGGCAACTTCTGTTCCATTGGTTGATTGTTCTCACTGTCAGAAAATTTCTCCTTATTTCCAGGTTGAATCTCTCCTTGATCAGTTTCCATCCATTATTCCTTGTCTGGCCTATAGATGCTTTGGAAAATAGCTTGACCCCCCCCCCAATCTCTGGGGCAGCCCCTCAAATACTGGAACACTGCTATCACGTCTCTCCTGGTCCTATGAAATAAACCCAACTCCTTCTGGTAAATCTGAAGAGCTAACTACTGTCAGACTACGATGCTATCTCAAAATTAAATGAATTTCCAAACTGCCAATCTTTAAGGAAATCTTTCTTTAATTGAGCACAGCCACCGGATCATGACTCCGCGCGGACAAGACTGACCTTTTGCCCCCCAATCCCTCCCTTTCCGATCCCCAAATCTCTGCTTCTCATTGGCTATCTTCCAAGTCATTCTTCAGACTTCTTTTTCTCGTCGTTTCCCAGGAATGTGCCCCCTCCCCTCATTTCCACGACAACCCGACTTCAAAGGGATTTAGCAGGCAAAAGTTTCAGAGTTTATCTCTCGCTCTCCTCTGCTCTCTATGCCAGCGTTGAAACGCTGACAACTACGCTATTGAGTGCAATATCCAGTGAAGTTACATAGAGCTGGTGGTGTGTAATCTAACATCCCCAAGCAGCTGTTTTTCCAGAGGTTTATGGACTAGTATTTCTTGCAAGGCCCCAGTCAGCATGATCTAAGTCATCTGGAGAAGATTGTAACAGTAACCGAGTTGGAAGGGACCTTGGAGGTCATGTAGTCCAACCCCCTGCTCACGCAGGAGACTTGTACTAGGGATTCGAACCGCCAAACTGCCGACCTTTCTGATGGACAAGTTCAGTGTCTTAGCCACTGTACATATAATATGATATGTATATGAAAGCCAGTTTGGTTTATTAGTTAAACCACCAAGCTAGAAATTAGGAGACGACTTGTCAGTAATTCGCACCATGTTCTGAGCAGCAAGAATCTAGGATCATGGCGTCAATAGTTTTTCTTCCTTTTACTTGGTATTCCCGTTTGTACTTTCATTCCCTCTTTGACTAGACCTTCTGTTTCATCTTCTAAATTTCCCATAATGTTATAGACTGCCTTATTACTTCCATTTGAGAGGGATATTATTTATTTTTATGTCCCTTTGATCTGAAAGTATATTATTTATCAGCTCGGGTTCCATTTTAGCAGGTTTGTGTCTGTGTGTTTAATGAAAAAGCGCAGACTCCTCGCAATCAGGCTGTTCCATCAAAGGGCTGTCAGCCTAATTTCACATGATTATTATTATTTTGAACTTCAGTTTAATTCAGTTTGATCTGAACCGAGTTGTTGTTTTCGGCTACATTTTTCTAAAAATGTACACATTGCAAAGCGTACTCTTTTTAAATCACCTTGCAGATGATAAGGCCCTTAAGCTAGGAACTTTTCAAAGGGAAAAAAAGATGCTTAAATGAGAAAGCTAGCATAATGTGATGATAATTAGGCTAAACCATTTCTCTCCTCTCCTCTAAGCTTTGTGTCCATCTGTCCGTGTTTATGTGTGTTTGTGTGAGAGAGGGAGAGTTAATGTGTATAGATATTAATGTGTATAGTTATAATATTATTCTCACAAATAAAAGACCATGAGGAATGCTAATAACTCCTTATGGTCAATTGCTGAATGGAGTTACAATTAGGGGCAAAATACCTATTTATCGGCTACTTAAAATGTGTATTGCCCCCCCCCCACTTTCTCTCTCTGTCCCTGTGTGTGTGTGTGTGTGTGTAGATAGCATTATTCTCACAAACAAAAGATCATGAGAAATACTAATAACTCCTTTTTTATTTATTTGTATCCTGCCTTTCTTATTTTTTATAAATAACTCAAGACGCAAATATATCCAACACATCTACCTCCTCCTTTCCTACACAACAATCCTGTGAGGTGGGTTAGGCTGTGAGAGGGAATGACTGACACAAGGTCAACCAGTTGGCTTTCATGCCAAAGGCGGGACTAAAATACACCATCTCCTGCCAATTGGCTCAAAGCCACCCAACCTGCTTTCATGCCTAGGCGGGATTTGAACTCCCTGTCTCCTGTTGATTGGCTCAAAGTCATTCAGCTGGCTTTCATGCCAAAGGCGGAACTAGAACTTACCATCTCCTGGTGATTGACTCATAGTCACCCAGCCGGCTTTCATGCCTAAGGCGGAACTAGAACTCCCAGTCTCCTAGTTTCTAGTCTGTGCCTGAACTGGTAGACCAAACTGACTGTCTATGTTTTACCTTATGGTTAATCAGTAAATGGAGCTACAATTAGAGGCAAAATAATTATTCACTAGCTAGTTGAAGTGTGCATTTGTGTGTTTGTGTGTGTATGTGAGTGAGAGAGAGAGAGACAGAAGAGAAAGAGAGAGGGAGGGAGAGACTGAGGGAAGAAAGTAACTGTAGACCAAAAGGAGTTTTTATTCTTTGAATGCCCTTTAAAACCTGCAGATAAAGTTTTAGTCTCTGCAAAAAAAAAAAGGTGAATAAAAATGCAGGATCATGTAAGATTATGGTGTAAAGACCAGAGGTTCTGCTAATAAAGCTTCTTAAATCCAGACTTCTACCACTTAATTATGCCAGGCTAAAAAGCTAGGATTTCTAGACAGTTTATTGCTAGAGTTTAAGGGTGACTAGCGACAAAAAAAAAGTCTTGTGTGAAGTAGCAATAAACTGACTCACAGAAGAGCCAAGAGATGACTGAAATGTTATCCCAGCAACTACCATCCCGAGCTGAAGCTTTCAGATCCGGATTCTCTGAGAAAGTTCAGGTTCACAATATCACAGATGTCTTAATACAAATCCTGTTAGTGATTACTCATGAATAGTTAATTGCAGACAAACATGTTCTTTTTTCTGATAATCAGCCTATGCTAATGATGAATAATTACAGACAAAAATGTTCTTTTTCAGATAATTTTTTCTTTTACCTCACTAACCATTGGCTGGGTTGGTAACTTCTGCTGACCTTGAGAATGGTATCCAGTGGGAAGAGCCGCGGTGGTGCAGTGGTTAGAGTGCAGTACTGCAGGCTACTTCTGCTGACTGCTGGCTGCCAGAAATTTGGCAGTTCGAATCTCAGCAGGCTCAAGGTTGACTCAGCCTTCCATCCTTCCGAGGTGGGTAAAATGAGGACCCAGATTGCTGGGGGCAAGAGGCGGACTCTGTAAACCGCTTAGAGAGGGCTGCAAAGCACTGTGAAGCAGCATATAAGTCTAAGCACTATTGCTCTTTCTTTCTTTCTTTCTTTCTTTCTTTCTTTCTTTCTTTCTTTCTTTCTTTCTTTCTTTCTTTCTTTCTTTCCTTCCTTCCTTCCTTCCTTCCTTCCTTCCTTTCTCTCTCTCTCTCTCTCTCCTTTCCTACTTCCCTCCCTCTCTCCCTTCCCATAGTGGCGCAGTGGTTGGAGTGCAGTACTGCAGACTATTTCTGCTGCCTGCCGGCTGCCTGCAATTTGGCAGTTCGAATCTCAGCAGGCTCAAGGTTGACTCATCCTTCCATCCTTCCGAGGTGGATAAAATGAGGACCCAGATTGTTGGGGGCAAGAGGCGGACTCTGGAAACCGCTTGGAGAGGGCTGTAAAACACTGTGAAGTGCTATACTGTATAAATCTAATGCTATTGTTACTTTAATAGGGATCAGTGGTGGGTTTCTACGGGTTCGCCCCGGTAATGGTGGAGGCGGGAGGCTCCATCCACCCGGCTGGACATCATCACAGACTGCACATGTGCAGAAGGTCTGTGCGCAAGCCCACGCTCCCAATTCCGAACCGGTAGCAAAGGTAAGAGGAACCCACTACTGGCAGAGATGTTCCAGGATGGACTGAATGATCACTTATCAGATTTGGTGGATTTCTCTAGGATGTTTGATAATCTTCCTTCCTTCCCTCCCTCCCTCCCTCCTTCCTCCCTCTTCCCTCCTTCCCTCTACCTTTCTTCTTTCTTTCTTTCTTTCTTTCTTTCTTTCTTTCTTTCTTTCTTTCTTTCTTTCTTCCTTCCTTCCTTCCTTCCTTCCTTCCCTTTCTCCCTCCCTCCCTCCCTCCTTTCTTTCTTTCTTTTTCTTTCTTTCTTTCCTTTCTCCCTCCCTCCCTCCTTTCTTTCTTTCTTTCTTTCTTTCTTTCTTTCTTTCTTTCTTTCTCTTTCTTTCTTTCTTTCTTTCTTTCTTCCTTCCTTCCTTCCTTCCTTCCTTCCTTCCTTCCCTTTCTCCCTCCCTCCCTCCCTCCCTCCTTTCTTTCTTTCTTTTTCTTTCTTTCTTTCCTTTCTCCCTCCCTCCCTCCTTTCTTTCTTTCTTTCTTTCTTTCTCTTTCTTTCTTTCTTTCTTTCTTTCTTTCTCCTCTCCCTCTTTCTTTCCTCCCTCCCTGTGCCTTCCTTCACTCCTCCCTCCCTCTTACTTCCTTTCTCTCTCCTTCCTTCCTTCCTTCCTTCCTTCCTTCCTTCCTTCCTTCCCAGGTAGAAAAATCAGGATCCAAGCGAGAAGTCCAGTTCTCCCACCTAAGGCATGAAAAACTGGATTTTACTCTCATTAGGGTCAGCTGAACGTACAAGAACAGTTGGTACTAGGGGCCTAAAGACCCTTCTTATGTACCACAACGGCAACAGTGCTAAAGATTCTCATTTTAATTACTAAAAGCCTGATTTGCAGATCTGAATACTCGGACTTCAGCTGCTATGACTACCGATGAATCAGGCCTATTGCAAAACAAGTTTCCTACAGCTCATTGGCAACTTCTACAAACAAGGATCAAAACTCATTTCATTAAGACCTAGATGCTTGGAATCAGTTCTGAAAATTAATTGAGGGTTAAGTGTGGGAATTTTGCCACAAAGATACCGATACTCTTAATAAAAAAATAATTCAAACAGCATTCAGAAGAGAAACATCCTATGGTTCTTTTAAATTTGCAAGATAGGAAATGTAAGACCACAATGCAAATATTCCACAAATATTTGTAATAAATGCAACACACGGTAAATCTGTTTCATGGCCTCAAATCTTCAGCTCTTGAGCTACATGTATTGCAAACAGCTTGAACAATTAATAAATTGTTCTTGTGGAGATCTACAGCCTGATCTCCCTTTTCCCTTGGTTGCTGATTAATAAAGTAGGAGACATAATGCAAAACAAAAATGAGACGGGCTGGTGAAGACCAAGTGAAGACATTTCACCATCATCCCTGATTTTCTTTCTAGTCTCTCAGAAATGTGTTCAGGTGGGCCCAGAGTCTTCTGGACTTATGATCTTGAAAACTGCTCTTTCAACCAGAGACCTCTTTCCAAGGAGAAAGGAAAGGAAAGGAAAGGAAAGGGAAGGGAAGGGAAGGGAAGGGAAGGGAAGGGAAGGAAAGGAAAGGAAAGGAAAGGAAAGGAAAGGAAAGGAAAGGAAAGGAAAGGAAGGAAGGAAGGAAGGAAGGAAGGAAGGAAGGAAGGAAGGAAGGAAGGAAGGAAGGAAGGAGAGAGAATGGCAGAAGATTATTGTATAGAAATATTGTTGCATATCCAATGCAAATATGATATGATATGATATGATTATATGATATAATTAATATAATGTAATATTGTATTGTATTGTATTGTATTATATTATATTGTGTTGTGTTGTATTGTATTATATTATATCATATCATATCATATCATATATCATATGATATCATAATACAATACAATACAATACAATACAATACAATACAATACAATACAATACAATACAATACAATATTATGATTATGACAAAATACATGCAAATTCTAACACTTTCAGAGCCCAAATTCTTCACATGTGTATGATTATAGGTGCAGGTAGTCCTCAACTTACAACCTTCCATTTAATGAAGTAAATTATGGGTATAGTGTGTATACACGTACAATGACAATAAAGTTATTATTATCATTATGACCATTCGTAGTTCCAATGGCGTTGAAAAAAAGGTGACTTATAGCCTTTTTTACCCTGACAACTGTTGTGGCATCCCCCTGGTCACGTTATCAAAATTCGGACACTTGGCAACTGGCATGTACTTATGACGTTTGCAGTATCCCGGGATCATGTGATCACGTTTTGTGAGCTTCTGATAAGCAAACTCCATGGGGAATTGGTTTAACAACCGTGTTTCTAAAGTTAACAATTGCAGTGATTCACTCAATGACGGCGGCAAGACAGGTCGTAAAACGGGGCAGAACGCACTGAGCAACTCTCCTGCTTAGCAACAGAAATGTAAGTCGTAAGTTGAGGTCATAAGTACTACCTGTACTTAATGCTTCTTCTCTCTCTTTTTTTTTTTTTTTCAAATTGCATCGCATAACCTAAGGAGGCTGTGAATTTCAAATTATAAACGTCTTCCTGTTCACATACACATTGGAAAATTTGCAGATTGAATACCAGGAGTACCAAATACATTTCTTAGTCATCTTTAGATAAGGGGCTGCCTGAGGAAAACCTCTGTCTTGGTTGCAAAATGTTTAGCTTTTGTCTCGAAGCCAACAATCAATTTAAGCTGCCTTAAGGTTCTTTTCTCTCCTTTTTTAAAAACAAAATTTTAGGAGTGCTTTCACTGCAAGAACTGAATGTGTTTGTCAGCTGATTTATGGTCCGAAAGCACACCTTAAATAGGCTTTAATGAGAGTTCTCTGCATAGCACTTTTATCTTGGAGAGTTTTCCTTCTAATTTAGGGGTGCCAATTCCTCTTTCTGGCCGAACAGGGCTCCTGTGCCTTTAACAGATGCTGCGAATCAAGCAGAAATTTAGCTGGCTAAGCTTTCCTGCTTATTTAAATCTTTTTTTTTTTTTTTTGGTGGAGAGAAGAGAGAGGATCTCTTCAGAGACAGAATTTATCCGGCTATAGAAAATAGCTTTAATCCTCTTCAGCCGTGTCCCATTCACAGGGGTTTGGAGTAGAGCTCCGATTTCTCTCTCTCTCTCTCTCTCTCTCTCTCTCTCTCTTTCTCTCTCTCTCTCTTTCTCTTTTAAGTTCTCCATCAAATTTGCAGAAGAGGACAGATTTGCAGAAGTGGAACTCTTCAAAGCTTTAATTGAAAGATCCAAGAAGATAAGGAGGAGCCGTTAATAAAATTAATAATGTTTGAGGAATCAAACCAGGGGGGGAAATATTTTAAGATGTAGGAAGTTAGCACCCAACCCTCTCCTAGGAAAATGAGATATTTTAGGAAATATTAAAAGGGCAGAATATTTCCCCTAAAAGGGAGGAAAAAACTCAGCCCCCCACTCACACACCTTTGTCAATGGGCCATTAAAGCCTGGGCCAGTCTATTTACATAATAAAGATCTACTTCCTTCTGGCAGAGCCCTAATAGGAATTGCCCTTTCATTGCATCATCACCCAGCAAGACTCAACCAAGCCTGTGTGAAAAACCAAGTGTGAAAAACAGTCAAAAGTCACTTTTTTCAGTGCCGTTGTAGTTTCAAATGGTCACTAAGTGGACTGTTGTAAGTCAAGGGTTACCTGGACTGTTTCTTTCTGACCAGCAAAGTGGAAGGGGAAGCCAGATTCACTTAACAACCATGTTCCTCATTTAACAACTGCAGTGATTCAACATTTAACGACTGCAACAAGAAAAGTTGCAAAATGAGAGAAAGCTTCCGGAACAAATTTCTCACTTAGCAACATACATTTCTGGGCTCAATTGTGGTCGTAAGTTGAGGACTACCTGTGTTAGGAAAGCCTCTACAACACCGAGAAATAAGGGTTACTAAAGACAGTTAAGTTGTGGGTTAATTTTTTGACGAATTATTTCACCCCCTTCCCAACCAACCTTTCAAAAAAAAAAAAGCAGATTTTTTTAAAAAAAAAAATTGCACTGAGCCAACAAACATTTTAACTCTGCATGATATGATGTGTCTCACCAGAATTTGAATGCCAGCTGTACTAGTCAATCTGGCAGACATCATAAGCCTTGTATATAAAAAAAATAAGTTTCTGCATTTGGCATCTTCCACCTGTTCTAGCTTTATATCTTTTTTTTTTCTTATTTGCTTTCCCAAGACAGTTCTTAAAATAAGTGTTTAGCATCTCGGAATGGACTGGACTGGACTGGACTGGACTGGACTGGACTGGACTGGACTGGAATAGAATAGAATAGAATAGAATAGAATAGAATAGAATAGAATAGAATAGAATAGAATAGAATAGAATAGAATAGAAAATATGGAATGGAATGGAATGGGATAGGATAGGATAGGATAGGATAGGATAGGATAGGATAGGATAGGATAGGATAGGATAGGATAGGATAGGATAGGATAGAAAATATGGAATGGAATGGAATGGAATGGAATGGAATGGAATGGAATAGAATAGAATAGAATAGAATAGAATAGAATAGAATAGAATAGAATAGAATAGAATAGAAAATATGGAATGGAATGGAATGGAATAGAATAGAATAGAAAATATGGAATGGGATAGGATAGGATAGGATAGGATAGGATAGGATAGGATAGGATAGGATAGGATAGGATAGGATAGAAAATATGGAATAGAATAGAATAGAATAGAATAGAATAGAATAGAATAGAATAGAATAGAATAGAAAATATGGAATGGAATGGAATAGAATAGAAAATATGGAATGGAATGGAATGGAATGGAATGGAATGGAATAGAATAGAATAGAATAGAATAGAATAGAATAGAATAGAATAGAATAGAATAGAATAGAATAGAATAGAATAGAATAGAATAGAATAGAAAATATGGAATGGGATAGGATAGGATAGGATAGGATAGGATAGGATAGGATAGGATAGGATAGGATAGGATAGGATAGGATAGGATAGAAAATATGGAATAGAATAGAATAGAATAGAATAGAATAGAATAGAATAGAAAATATGGAATGGAATGGAATAGAATAGAAAATATGGAATGGAATGGAATGGAATGGAATGGAATGGAATAGAATAGAATAGAATAGAATAGAATAGAATAGAATAGAATAGAATAGAATAGAATAGAATAGAAAATATGGAATGGGATAGGATAGGATAGGATAGGATAGGATAGGATAGGATAGGATAGAAAATATGGAATAGAATAGAATAGAATAGAATAGAATAGAATAGAATAGAATAGAATAGAATAGAATAGAATAGAATAGAATAGAATAACAGAGCTGGAAGGGTTCTTGAAGATCTTCTAGTCCAACCCCCTGCTTAGGCAGGAAACCCCACATCACTTCAGACAAATGGTTTTCCAGACAGTTTTTGAAAGTCTCTAGTGATGGAGCACCCCTATCTTCTGAAAGCAAGCTGTTCCATTGGTTGATTCCTCTTACTATTAGGCAATATCTCCTTTGTTTTAGGTTGCTCCTCTCCTTGGTTAGTTTTCATCCATTGTTTCTTGACTTGCTTTTTGGTGCTTTGGAATATAGTTTGACCCCCTTGTCTTTGTGTCAGCCCCTCAAATATCAGAAGACTGCTATGATGTCACCCATAGTCCTTCTTCTCATTAGATTAGACATACCCGATTCCTGTAACCGTTCTTCTTACGTTTTAGCCTTCAGACCCCTAATTTCATACGTTTTAGCCTCCAGCCTCCTAGTCCTTCTGTATTATGGTTTTAATTCCTCCCTCTTTGTTCCCCATACGCTCAGAAACGGAGTAGGAGCATCTGAGATTGGATTTGTTTCCAGAACCAAATAAATCACAGCATCTCCACTTTCCTGGCGGTAACATAATTTAGTCTGCTTAAATCTGCTTCTTCTGAACATTGTTTTCTTGTAAGCACGGTAAGAAAGATAGGAAAGGAGAAAGGAAGGGTAGAAAGGAGAAAGGGATATTTTATCCGACTTCATGTAAACAACTTTTCAAGCCAGGAAAAAAAAAAAAAACTCAGCTGGCAAATCGAACATGAAGAAACAAAATCTGTTTTCGTGTAGTGCGTTCCTCGAATATTGATGGTGAAAACGTGTTAAAGGAGTGGAATAAGAGGAAAGAAGAGTACGCATTTTAGCAAACTGCAGCGATTCAGGTACCTACTTTAGTTCTTCTCAGTAGTGGGATTCAAATAATTTAACAACCGGTTCTCTGCCCTAATAATCGGCTGGGTGGGAGTGGCCATGGTGGGCGTGGCCATGAGTGTGACAGGCAGCACTTGGCCTCCTACACCCCCTGGGGTCAAAAGTGGGTTGTGGGCGGGGGGCCACTCCCTGTGCCCCATTTTGGGCCTAGTAGGCCTTTCTGCAGTTGTTCTGCCCCAGCTACGGACCCCAAAGAACACAGCAAACACAAAGTCCGTACAAACCTTAGTTTACTAATTAAGGACTATTAATGAGCTTTCTTAGTAGTTGTTCAAACACAAGTACAGTTTAAATCAGTCTTTTCTGAACAAGGGCTGTTAATTTAACTTCATTAACAGCTGACAAGAGTCCAAGGAATAACAACTCAATTCTGAGGCACAGTCTTTCAGATAACTGTAAGCTTACTGTGGTTGGCAGAATGCCCAGAAACAATTTGCAGGAAAAATGACAAGAGAGAAGCAAGAGCCGATCAGATGTTTCACGAGTCAATACGTGAAGGAATATGAACAAAGTTGTTTTCTGCAAATTGCCTCAGTCATCGTCATTCCTTAAATAGGCTAGGGAAGTGGCCAATTAGCCCCAAGCCTTACTCTTGAGGAGACCTCCTCCTGAGGAGCCATTCCTGTCTTTTGGCAGCTCTGCGCACCTGTGCATCGAGAAGAGGCTCCTCCTCTTCTTCCTCTTCACTTATGGGAGCTTCTGGGGGTTCTGAAGGCCCTGGTTGAATCCCCGCCTCTGATACTAAATCTTCTCCAGCCTCCTCATTGTGTGACTCGGGTGCCAGCTGCACAGGCTGTTGGCGAATTACCACACCAGCCTCCTCGCTGTCGGAATCAGCTACCAGCTGCACAGGCCGCTGGCGGGCCACAACAGCAGCCTCCTGGGAGAGAAAACAGGCTGGGAGGCCCGCACCTCCCCCCCGTGCCCCATTTTGGGCCTAGGAGGCCTCCCTGCACTTACCTGGGAGCCAAAATGGGGAGCATGGGGACTCTTGGAAGGGGGGGGAGGGGAGGGGCCAGGCAGCAATTTTACTACCAGTTGGCCCGAACCATCCTGAACCGGCTGAATCCCATCACCGGTCCTTCTCCATTTACTTATAATTTGGAATTATTAATTCCGTTTTCTCTCTCAGACCCCTTAGTCTTTTATACATAATTTTGAGACCCACGGTGCTCGTTACATGGGACGTTGTATCTCAAATTTGCTGTTCGGATTCGCAGCCAATAAAACAACATTTTCAGCATAGAAAACTGCACACGTTAAAGTGCCCAATCACCATACGTTAAAATCAACAACAACTTTCCTCATGCATTCATCCATATTTATATTAATCAGCCAAGAGGATATCATAGCTTCCTTTCTTACTCCATTTTCAATGCGGAACCATTATCTAAGCAATCCATTTATTCTCTTCAATTTTTCACTTCTATCATATACTGCATTCTGCAAGGAGCCTGAGTGGCGCAGCAGACTAATGCTACTGTTAAAAGGTAGTATTTAGTTTCCAGCTGCCTGCAATTACTGCGAGTTCAAATCTCACCAGGCTCAAGGTTGACTCAGCCTTCCATCCTTTCTAAGGTAGGTAAATTGAGGACCCAGTTTGTGGGGGCAATAAGATGACTTTGTATAAAATATACAAAAGTATGAAGGCTATTGCTTAACGCTTTGTAAGCCACCCTGAGTCTCCGGAGAAGGGCGGCATATAAATCAAAAATAAAATAAAAATAAAATAAAAATTCTAATTCACACAGAAACTTATATAATGCAAGCCCGTAACATATATTTTTCCCTCTCTGCTCCAAGGAGATTTCCCCATCCTTTCTCCTTACACGGGCAGTCCTTATTTTACAATAATTCATTTAGTGACCTTTCAAAGTTACAACGGCACTGAAAAAGTGACTTATGGCCATTTTTCAGACTTATGACAGTCCCAGAATCTCCATGGTCATGTGATCAAAATCCAAACCAGGGGTGAAATCCAGCAGGTTCTGACAGGTTCTGGAGAACCGGTAGTGGAAATTTTGAGCAGTTCAGAAAACCGGTAGCGGAAATTTTGAGTAGTTCAGAGAACTGGCAAATACCACCTCTGGCTGGCCCCAGAGCGGGGTGGGAATGGAGATTTTGCAGTATTCTTCCCCTGGAGTGGGGTGGGAATGGAGATTTTGCAATATCCTTTCCTGCCACACCCACCAAGCCACACTCACCAAGCCACACCATGCCCACCAAGCCATGCCCACAGAACCGGTAGTAAAAAAAATTGGATTTCACCACTGATCCAAACACTTGGCAACTGGCTCGTATTTATGACAGTTGCAGTCTTCTGAGATCATGTGACCCCCCCTTTTTGCGACCTTCTGACAAGCAAAGTCGATGAAGAAGCCAGATTCACTTAGTAAGAGCTGTTACTCACTTAACGACTGAAGCGATTTACGTAACAACTGTGGCAAGGAAGATCGTAAAATGGAGCAAAACTCCCTTCACCAGCTGTGTTGCAGTGTCTTGCTTGGCTCAGTTATTTATTTATTTATTTATTCATTCATTCATTCATTCATTTATTTATTAGTCATATTTCTATGCCGCCCACTCTCCGAGGACGGAGAGCCTGGGCGCCTTACACCAAAGACAGTATACTAAATAGCATATTGCCCCCCAACAATCTGGGTCCTCATTTTACCCACCTCGGAAGGATGGAAGGCTGAGTCAACCTTGAGCCGGTGAGATTTGATCCGCTGATCTGCTGAACTAGTAGTCAGCTGAAGTAGCTGCAGTACTGCACTCTAACCACCGCGCCACTTCGGCTCTTCATTCAGCTGTAAGTGTGAAAAATGTTCATAAATCACCTTTTCCAGTGCTGTGGTAGTTTCGAAACGGTCGCTAAATTAACTGTTGTAAGTCAAAGTCTACCCATAACTATTTTACTACTTGTAAGCCACACAGATTCACCTTGTAGAGGAGATGGACAGCATAAAAAATGAATGAATAAATTAAAAATAAATCTTGTTTCTTTTTCTTCTATATCCATTTTTCTCCAATATTCTCATTTATGACTACAAAAAAGCATAGCCTGTTCTACCTTCAAATCTTCACCAATTCTCTCATTTTGTTTCAACATCAACACCTCAGAACAAATGTGCTTCTCAGGTTTGCACTCGTTCCTTTGCCATTCCTTCTTTTGTTTGCCTCTTGCTTAAACCCTGTATTTGAAATAAATAAAGCTTTTTTTTTTTCTTTTCAAAGAAGTTACCCACAAAGCTATCATCATCCCCGTTCATTCTCAAGTCCCTGAATGGCTCAATTGCTTTAATTTTAAACTCCCTCATCTTGTTCTTTACTCATTCGTTCATGTCAGGCAGCAGGATAACTTTTCTTCTCAGTAAAATTCATTCTGAATGTTGCACAATTTTCCCCCAAACTCATCTTTGATTCTTCTATTATCTATTCGCAAGAGGATCACTTAGAATTATCCATCATCAGCTGAGGTGTAGAAACACAGAAAACTCATGGCAGAAAAAGATTCAGTCATCCATTGAGTCTGCCCTCTGCTTTTTTAAAAATTTGTTTATTTGTTTTTAATTTATTTATTAACTAGCTGGACACCCATGCTTCACTATGAAACTATGTGCTCAGGCTTGATAAATTGACACTTACAGCCTGAAACTTAATGTAGAATGTGTAACTCCGTAGCATCAGAGTGTGTTAATATAATGTAACTGGCAGTTGGAACAGAGGGTGATGGGGAGTAGAATGTCCCAACCCGCAGCATTCTTCAGTATTCATCTGGCTAGCATCCTGTCAGTGTGTGAGAGAGTTGAGGGATGTTTGGAAACTCAAACTGTATTTGCTGTGTGAGCAAGGAGGAGACAGGAAGGAGCCTGGCTGTGGTTTAGTTCAAGTGTTCTGTATTAAAGCTGCTTCCTGCTGTGAAAGTAAAACTGAAAGTGAAACTCCTCTCCTCTGCTTGTGTTTTGCATTGGGAACAGATTTCTTTTCATGTGGGGAAGGGGAGTAAAACTCCTTAACATCAGAGTGTGTTAATAATAATATAGGAAATACTAATGCTCTGATGGTCATTTCAAAAAATCATTTCTTATTGAGCACCTAGAAGCCAAGAGGAACATATGTGCCAAATTTCAAGTTTGTAGGCTTTACGGTTCTGGAGATTTTGTGATTACGGCATGAGTGGTTTTTGCTTTTATACCATACAGTCATTATTATTTCTTCTTCCAAACAGAAGCTATGGTATCGTCCTTTTTAATGGGGCTGCTCTACTGTTTTGAGAGTCAGAGAGTGTACTGCAGCTGCCAAAAAAAAAAAGAAAAGAAAAGAGAAGAGAAGAAAAGAAAAGAAAAGAAAAGAAAAGAAAAGAAAAGAAAAGAAAAGAAAAGAAAAGAAAAGAAAAGAAAAGCCAATTCAGTGTTAAGCTGCATCAACGGAGGGATAGGATCAAGATCTCGGGAAATAATAATACTGCTCTATGCTGCACTGGCAAGACCACACTTGAAATAGTGCATCCAGTTCTGATTACCTGATGATGTTGAGACCTTAGAACAGGGGTGTGAAACACTAGGCCCATGGGTCGGATGCAGCCCACAATGTTGTTGGATCTGGCCCAAAGGGGCCATCCTGGAAAATGTAAGTGGCCAGCCTGCGTAGCTTCGGCCTCATCTACCCAAGGCAAAGAGGAAACATCGGGCCAACATGGCTTCGTCCCGGTCTACCCAGTGCGAAGAGGAAACATCGGACCAACATGGCTTCGGCCTGGTCTACCCAATACAAAAAGGAAATATCAAGCTAACATGGCTTCAGCCCAGTCTACCCAATGTTAAGAGGAAGCATCAGGCCAACGTGGCTTCGGTCCAGTCTACCCAGTGAAAACAGGAAAGATCAAGCCAACGTGGCTTCAGCCAGGTCTACCCAGTGAGAAGAGGAAACATGCCAGCAGTTTGGGGAATGGCATCAAGCTGGTGACACCCAGTTGGCCATGACTCCCACAGTCCCCCCCCCTCCGAGGTCAACCACAGCCCCGATGCGGCCCTCAATGAAATTGAGTTTGACACGCCTGCCTTAGAAAGAGTGCAGAGAAGAGCAACAACGATGATTAGGGGTCCGGAGGCTAAATCATATGATGAACCTTTGCAGGAAGTAGGTCTGTCTAATCTAACATAGAGAAGAACTTGGGGTGATGTGATGACAGTCTTCCAATATTGAGAAGCCGTCACAGATAAGAGCATCAGTTTACTGTCCAAAGCACTTGAGGAAGCAATGGGAGAACGTTCATCAGAAGGAGAACCAACCTGGAAATAAGGAGGAATTTCCTGACAGTGAGAACCATTAATCAATGGAACCAGTGGTGGGTTGCTCCCGGTTCGGCCAAACCGATAGCGGTGATGATGTGACGTCACTGAACTGGTTCTCTGTGACTGGGAGCTGGGCCCTCCCGCCCGCCCCCGCTTTATTCCTATCTTTATTCCTTGGTTTTTAGCCCAGCTGATAGGCGCAGCAGAGTGGATTGCCGCACCTCAGCTGGCCAAAAACCTAACGCGCTTGCGCGGAGAGAACCAGTAGTAACACTGGTTGGAACCCACCACTGAATGGAACAGCTTGCCTTCCAGAGTTATGGGTGCTCCATCACTGGAGGTTTAGAAGAAAAGATTGGATAGTGATTTGTCCAGATTTTTATAAGGAATCTTGCCTCAGGTGAAGAGTTGGATTAGGAGATCTTCCAGGTCCCTTCCAGCCTTTTGATTCTATGATTTACTGTAAAATTGTTAAAGAGAAGGGTCTAGCGCAGTGGTAAAATCCAATTTCTTTTTACTATCGGTTCTGTGGGCGTGGCTTGGTGGGCATGGCAGGGGAAAGATACTACAAAATCTCCATTCCCTCCCCACTCCTGGGGGAAGGATATTGCAAAATCTCCATTCCCACCCCACTCTGGGACAGCCAGAGATGGTATTTGCCAGTTCTCCGAACTGCTCAAAATTTCCGCTACCAGTTCGTCAGATCCTGTTGGATTTCACCCCTGGTCTAGAGTATTGTAGGAGAGCTGGTTTCAATGTGGCAAATGAGTGTCTTCTTTCTCTGAGAATTTTTCTTCTTTTATCATCAATATGATCTCCAGCTGCATCATGTCTGCTATCATCTTCCTTTTCCTAACAGTGCCGAGAATAATCTGCTTCTTAATCAAGGCTCATGAGCGAAAATGACAATCAAATAATTGGAAATCTTTAAAAAGGAAAAAAAAAAAAGACCAAAGTGTATCCATTGTTAATGATCTGAAGGGATCCGTCTGTTGTTAACGATCTGAACAGATTTGGAGAGAACCTGGTGCCCTACCAGTTTGGCTGGAGTCCAACCGATGGCATCACCAATATGAAGATGGGAAACATCTGACTGAGGTTATGAAGGTTACGGAGATTGTAATTTAACCCATCTGGGAACAGTAGGAACAAGGCATAAAGATAACGGCAGAAGCAATTAACAAAATGTCGAACTGGGGAAAATGTGAAGAGTGCCAAGCTTAGTAAGTCAACGGTAGTTGAAAAGAAAAAGAATAAGGGATTAGAATAATCTGTTTAACAAAGTGCCAACCAACCCTTCATTACAATCATCTGGACTTTTGACTAATTATGGTACTTACTTACTTACTTACTTACTTACTTACTTACCTACCTACCTTTAACAGATTAACAGAGTTGGAAGGGACCTTATAGGTCATCTAGTCCAACCCCCCGCTCAAGCAGGAGACCCTACACCATTTCTGAAAAATGGCAGTCCAATCTCTTCTTGAAAGTCTCAAATGATGAAGCTCCCACAACTTCTGAAGGCAACTTCTGTTCCATGGGTTGATTGTTCTCACTGTCAGAAAGTTCCTTCTCATTTCTAGGTTGAATCTCTCCTTGGTCAGTTTCCATCCATTATTCCTTTTCTGGCCTTCAGGTGCTTTGGAAAATAGGTTGACCCCCCCCCTCCTCTCTGTGGCAGACCCTCAAATATTGGAATACCGCTATCATGTCTCCCCTGGTCCTTCTTTTCACTAGACTAGCCATGCCCAGTTCCTGTAACCATTCTTCATATGTTTTAGCCTCCAGTCCCCTCATCATCTTGGTTGCTCTTCTCTGCACTTTTTCTAGATTCTCAACATATTTTTTTGTAGCATGGTGACCAAAACTGGATGCAGTAGTCTAGGTGTGGTCTTACTAAGGCTTTATAGAGTGGGTATTAGGACCTCACTTGATCTTGATTGTATCCCTCTGTTAATGCATTTTAGGATTGCATACCTACCTACCTACCTACCTACCTACCTACCTACCTACCTACCTACCTACTTATTTAAACAAAATTACAACAGAATAACAGAGTTGGAAGGGAAGTTCGAGATCTTCTAATCCAACCTGCTGCAGAAGCAGGAGACCCTATACTGTTCTGGATAAAAGGCTGCCCAATTTCTTCTTAAAAGCCTCCAACAATGAAGCACCCACAACTTTTGGAGGCAAGTCTATCCACTAATTAATTGTTCTCACTGTTTCTCCTTTGTTCTAAGTTGCTTCTCTCCTTGATTAGTTTCCACCCATTGCTTCTTGTCCTGCTTTTAGGTGCTTTGGAAAATCGGTTGACTCCCTCTTCTTTGTGGCAGCCCCTCAAATATTGGAATACTGCTATCATGTCACCCCAAGTTCTTCTTTTCACTAGACTGATACTGGGTTTAGAATAGAATAGAATGGAATGGAATGGAATAGAATAGAATAGAATAGAATAGAATAGAATAGAATAGAATAGAATAGAATAGAATAGAATAGAATAGAATTTTTATTGGCCAAGTGTGATTGGACACACAAGGAATTTGTCTTGGTGCATACGCTCTCAGTGTACATAAAAGAAAAGATATGTTCATCAAGAATCATAAGATACAACACTTAATGATAGTCATAGGTTACAAATAAGCAATCAGGAAACAATATCAATATAAATCGTAAGGATAGAAGCAACAGAGTTACAGTCATACAGTCATAAGTGGGAGGAGATGGGTGGTGGGAATGATGAGAAGATTAATGATAATAGTAGTGCAGCCTTAGTGAATAGTTTGACAGTGTTGTGGGAATTATTTGTTTAGCAGAGTGATGGCGTTCGGGAAAAAACTGTTCTGGTGTCTAGTTGTTCTGGTGTGCAGTGCTCTATAGTGTTGTTATAGCGTCATTTAATTTATATGCTGCTCTTCTTTCCGATAAAGCAACTCTGGGCAGCTACCAAACAGTCAAAAAAATCACTACAGAAACAATTATTACACTTGTATATGCACACACCATACATAAATATGTGCATAAGGTTTGTTCACGGCTACCTGTGTGTAAGCTTAAACCAAGGTTCTTTAGTCTGTTGTTTTCTACATTTATTTATTTATTTATTTATTTATTTATTTATTTATTTATTTATTTATTTATTTATTTATTTATTTATTTATTTATTTATTTATTTATTTATTGGTTCGATTTATATGCCGCCCTTCTCTGGAGACTCAGGGTGGCTTACAATGCGTTAAGCAATAGCCTTCATACTTTTGTATATACCTGCTTAGTAGGACTTTTGGCCCCCCCTAAGCGGTGTTCTTTTTTATACAAAGTCAGCTTATTGCCCCCACAATCCGGCTCCTCATTTTACCTACCTCGGAAGGATGGAAGGCTGAGTCAACCTTGAGCCTGGTGAGATTTGAACTTGCAGTAATTGCAGGCAGCTGGCAGCTAAGTGCTACTTAACAGCACTTTAGTCCGCTGCACCACCAAGGCTCCTGCCTTATTTATTCCATATTTATTCCCCATTAATCATAGCTAGTAGGAACCTTCAAAGTAGATCTTCAAATAGACGCTATATAATCATGTGTCAGAGTTGCTTTAGAAGAGTCATCTGCAAATTGCTGGTTAAGATGACCTCTGATATACCTTCCATCTCTGGAATTGCTGATTTTCTGATAATCTTTTTTCTAGATCTGCCACTATAGACATTCAGAAGCAGAAGTATTAATTAAAACCCATCTAGTGGCTGAATAAAAAGGAATTAAGTACTTGTTTTTCTTTCCCAGATACATGTTATTTGTTTATCCCTGCATAGTGAAACAAACAAGGTTGGAGTTGTTATTTTTTTTAAAAAAAAAAATCCAGATGGCCCAGATGAAAAGTTTTGCATGTTTTTGTGTTCGTTTATAATTCTTCTGAATTAAAGTACTAGCTATCCTTTAAAAAAAAGATGGACAAAGCTGATTTTGGTTTGAAAGAAGATAGGCTGGGGTCCTTATATTGTATTTTTCCGTATTCTTATTCAGAAGTTGAATTTAGGGATAGAATTTTTTTATTTTTAAGGAGGTTTTTTTTAAAGAGGGGGGGTTATTGGTTTTTCCCTCAGTTTTTGTTTAAAGTTGGGCTTTTTTAAAAGATATTTTCTTTTTTTTTTCCCCTTGTAACTTATTTCTTTTCTGTTTTGTTTTACTACTTTGAAATCAATGTCAGCTAAAAAAAGTCATATTTTTCCTTGTCCTATGTAAGTTATTGTTGTTGTTAGTTGCAAAGTCGTGTTTGACCCATTGCGACCCCATGGACAACATTCCTCCAGGCCTTCCTGTCCTCTACCATCCTCTGGAGTCCATTTAAGCTCACGCCGACTGCTTCAGTGACTCCATCCAGCCACCTCCTTCTCTGCCGTCCCCTTCTTCTTTTGCCCTCCATTGTTCCCAGCATTAGGCTCTTCTCCAGGGAGTCTTTCCTTCTCATTAGGTGGCCAAAGTATTTGAGTTTCCTCTTCAGGATCTGGCCTTCTAAAGAGCAGTCAGGGTTGATCTCCTCTAGGACTGACCGGTTGGATCGCCTTGCAGTCCAAGGGACTCGCAGGAGTCTTCTCCAGCACCAGAGTTCAAAGGCCTCCATTCCTTGGCGCTCAGCCTTCCTTATGGTCCAAATTTCACAGCCATACATTGCAACTGGGAAAACCATCGCCTTGACTATACGCACTTTTGTTGGCAGGGTGATGTCTCTGCTTTTTAGTAAGCTATCTAGATTTGCCATAGCTTTCCTCCCCAGGAGCAAGCGTCTTTTAATTTCTTGGTTGCAGTCCCCATCTGTGGTGACCTTAGAGCCCTATGTAGGCAGAGATAGCAATAGCATTTAGACTTATATGCCACTTTACAGTGCTTTACAGCCCTCTCTAAGCGGTTTACAGAGTCAGCATATTGCCCCCAACAATCTGGGTCCTTATTTTACCCACCTCAGAAGGATGGAAGTCTGAGGCAACCTTGAGCCTGGTGAGATTCGAACTACCAAATTGCAGTCAGCCGGCAGTCAGCAGGAATAGCCTGCAGTACTTCATTCTAACCACTGCACCACCGTGGCTCAAGTATTGGCCTCTAGATACAAAGGTAGTACTCAACATATGACCACAATTGAACCCAAAATTTAGGTTGCTAAGTGAGTTTTGACCCATTGTTTGTTAAGTGAATCACTACACAGTACAAAGTGCTCCTATTTGTAGCCCATTTCAAGGAATCTAATCTGAAATCTTTATTAGGGTTTGATTTTACTTTGTTGGGAATATCAAGGGTCCTATATGTATTTCCAAGGAGAATCAGATACTTCCAAACTGGGCAAATTAAAACCTGATATTTGTTTTTACAAGAAGCACACATGTAAATTTGATTAACTAGTGTGCAAAATTTTGTAGTCGAACAAGAAGTAATGCAGAATGATATTTTATTTTTAATAGTGGTTGATTAAATGCCTTAATAAATGAGCTGCACTTATTAATTATAATAGCTCTAGTAAGGATTATCCAGGTATATTACGCAGGTTTTTGAAACTCTTTTTACTTTGCCTGTGGATCAGATAATTACGGCTGGAGATTTTAATCAACTTTTAGATACCTTACTATAACATAATACACCCTCCTCCTTCCCCTTAATTTAATTCTCATACATGGAAAGTATTGCAAACTTATATATCAGAGTTTAATTTGTTGGAGACACAACAACTCTTAAATTATTCACAAGAAGAATGTATTCTTCTCCTTCCCCTTTAAAAATTTGGCCTCAATTAAACTGTTTTTACCAATCTTAAACATTAGTTGAAAGGAGAAATACATATAAAGTCAGGACAATTCCTTTATCAGATCATAACCCAATTGTACCAGTAATCACTACAGGTGTTTCTGTAGTGTATAATGTCACTGTATCCATCCTAGTTTGCTAAGATGTATATCTGGCAAGGGGCTTGTAGGTTTGGAGTGGTCCTCTGGGCCGCTGGAGTGCTGAACTGACTGGCTGGCGTTGTAGGCCTGGACTGTGGAGCTGGAGTAGGCCTGGCTCGTGGTTCTGGCAAAGTGCCCAGGGGAGCCATCATCTTGGAGGAAGTTGGCTCCAGAAGGGGGCTGGTGGCCATTTTGTTTGGTGGGAAACTGGGTGGGGGGGAGTCTCTCTGGTGGCAGGCGCCATCTTAGAGAGATCAGGCAGGGGAGTCCTTACCGGGATGGCAGGCATCTCTGGTGCTGCCTCCTCAGGCCTCTTTCTGGCTGCTGCCCTTGTCTTCAGGAGGGAGGCGAGTGCTGCTCAGCACTCTTCTTCTGACATCTTAGACACTTGCCTCTCCAGGCTTTCATCTTGTCCTTCCGCCCCCTCATCATCAGTGCTGAAGAAGCCTTCTCCAGCATCGCTTGGCTCAGCCCCTGGGATCTGTTGCTGCATCTGGGTGGCCTCTGGCTGCCAGGGTGTAGCTGGATGGAAACCCCCTTCGATGTTTTCCATCGGTGATTCAGACTGGGGCTGCTGTGAAGGTCTCTTCCATTGAAGGCCTCTGGTCACAATAGGAGAGCTTCTCTCACAGGTTATTTTGGAGGGCATCTTGCCTTTTCAACAGCTCCTGGAGTGGAGTTCTGCAACCATCCTCTGCTACCATTCTGTGGAATTGGGATCGTAGAAACACCCAGGAGCATAGAAGAGTCCAGAGGCAGATGCATGAGTAAATGTCTTAAATGTATTTATTCATATAATAAAGCATATTAACTATGTACAAAGGCTGTCTTAGTATTCATTATAGGATAGGGGGCACACAGTGTGTGTGACTACCCTGATCAGAGATCAAGTCTCATGGGGAACAAACGCGAAAAGAGAGAGCGCGAGGTAGAAAAGGTTGGAGGGGGTTTTATACTCAGGGTAAGCCCCTCCTTTCCACATAGGGGTGGAGGCAGAGAGACAGAGGCAGAGAGGCAGAGAGACAGAGAAAGAGAGGGGGAAACAGAGAGAGAGAGAGAGAAAGAGAGAAAGAGAGACAGACAGAGACAGAGAGAGAGAGAGAGAGAGAGAGAGAGAGAGAGAGAGAGAGAGAGAGGGCGAGAGAGATGATAGACAGGTAGATGATAAAGAGATGATAGGCAGGCTGGCAGGCAGACAGACAGTGTGATGACTCCCCCAGACATTTCCCCAGTTATCTCTCCAGATGTCACCTCTGAGGAAGATGAACCAGTCCCAGGCACACCTGGAGGGCAGTTGGTCAATGGCTCCAAGCAGCCGTCTGACAGAGATTTGGCTGAAGCACAGCTGCAGCAGGACAGCCCTGCGGCATCAGGTGGGGAAAGGGATGAGGAAGAGGAACTGCCTTCTGCACCTGATCCAAGAACACAAAGTGCAGAGAAAAGGCAGGAGCAGAGAAGGTCAGCCAGATTACTCTCAAGGAGGCAGCCTCGCCTTTGATGGGCTGCACCAAAAGTTGGCTATTTAGCACAGGAGACAGATGGAGACAATGCTGGGCAGGGCGTGTTTGTTTTCTTGCTGTGTGTTCTTGCCTTGAAGTTTGGATTGTGGCTCTTCCGCTGCTTGCCTTGCCTTGCCTTGCCTTGCCTTGCCTTGCCCATACAAAAATGGACATACACATACAAAAATGGAGCCCCTAGGTTTGCCCATGTAACACAACTCTATTGTGTGAAATGTGTTGGCTTCCAGTTTCATTCCAGGTGTGATTCAAAGTCCTCACTTTTAAAGTGGCACAGGGCCAGTTTATCTGACAACCACCTTTCCCTCAGGACATCTACTCATCCTACCAAGTCAGACAGGGTGGGCATGCTCCTAGCCCCTTCCTCTAAATACTGCCACCTGATGGGAGCCAGGAAGGGTACCTTTTCTGTGCCAGCCTCTGCCCTATGGAACTCTTTGCCACATGAACTTCGGCAGGCCTCCACTCTTCCAGCTTTCTGTGAAGCTTGGATTTTCCTCCAAGTGCTGGGATAAAATTAGATTAGATGATCAGATATTTGACTTGGCACCAGGATTTATTGTTGTTGTTATTATTATTTTTATTTTTAATGTTTCTAATATGTTTTGTTTTATAGTTTTAATACAGCTTTGCATGTTGTTTGAACATGTGTGTGGAAGGTGCCCAGAGTTGGTTATAAGATGGGCAGCTATATAAATGTTTTAAGTAAAGAAATAAAACCAGCATATAAATTGCGTGACTTGATATTTCATGAAGATTTTTTTTTTTTTAAATGGAACATAAAGCTGAGGAACCTTTGAGTACATATGCAAGGAGGCCTCCATCGGAATGATGTAATACTTTAATAAGTGCTAACTGGGAATTTCAATTCCTTTATGCATTTGATACAGAATATTTACTGAATTGCACAAAGCAAAAATATTGGGAATCGAGGGCAAGGCCTGGAAAAATACTGAGCTCTAAAAACTTTTACAACAATTTGATTTTATTTCTGCTCTTAAATATGTTTGAGATGTGCAGTGACTTATAAGTTCGTATGTTCTATACCAAAACATATTGATAGGGAGAATCGTGATAAACTATCAATTAATCAATGAATTAGAATGAGTGTCAGATAAGACCTTTATGTACAGGTAGTTCTCGATTTACAATGGTTCATTGAGTGATTGTCCAAAGTTACAACGGCACTGAAAAAGGTGATTTATGACAATTTTTCACACTTATGACCATTGCAGTATTGCCATGGTCATGTGATCAAAATTCAGAGGCAATGTTAATGGCTTAAATTCTCCTATCAAGAGGTAAAATTACTTCAACAAATTGAGTAAGCAAATAAGGAGCTGGTTAGAAGAGATGTTAATGTTCAAAATAGAAGTCAAGCCAGATTTTTTCTTACTGGGCATGATAGATGGCAAATATGACAAAAATGTAACCTATTTAATATTGCATATACTTACCGCGGCAAGAGTAGCATTTGCTCAAAAATGGAAGTGTAAAGAAATAGCCTCAGAAGAAGAAGTAATACACAAAATTTACAGCTGTGCAGAGATGGACAGTCTTACTTTAGAACTCAAAGACAAAAGTAATCAACATACTATGAAGTCTGGAATAAATTTTATAATTGGTTAGATAAGAGGAAGAATGCCAAAAACAAGGGATAACGAATGTCTGGAAATGTATATATCAATGTATATCAATATATCAAGGTATATTGAATTTGTGAATGTAATATAGGTTTATTAAATGTATGTATAGCCATTTAGGAAGTAAAATACTGCATACTTGATATATAATGAAATAGGAGGTATGTAAATTTGTATATAGATTAAGGTGTCAGTGCTGACTCATATTTATGATGATTGTGATATTCTGGGGTCACTTGATCCCATTTTGTAATCATGAGACAAGCAAAGTCAATGGGGAAGTCAATTTGCTTAACAACGGCAGGAATTCGTTTAACGGCTGTGGCAAGAAAGGTCATAAATGGGGCAAAACTCATTTAACAACTGTCTTGCTTAAGCAACAGAAATTTTGGGCTCAATTATGGTTGTAAGTCGAGGACTATCTATATACCGTGTTTCCCTGAAAATAAGACCTAACTGGAAAATAAGCCCTAATATGATTTTCCAGTATGTTTGAAATATAAGCCCTACCCCAAAAATAAGCCCCAGTCAAGAAGACGGACGCATTTAGTACTGTATTTTCCTGAAAATAAGACCTAACCAGAAAATAAGCCCTAATGCATCTTTTGGAGCAAAAATTAATATAAAACCCAGTCTTATTTTGGGGGGGGGGGGAAACACAGTAGTATTTTGTTTTGTTTGAATATATGTAAAATTACATTTTGTAATTTTGCAATAATTATCCCCAGGATAATTTTCTTCAAATATAGATTACTTATCTAAGATCAAAACCATATAAATAGATGGTTAAAACCCTCCTGAGTGTATATTTTTTTAAAAAATAAAAATAAATGTGATTTATTAGTTCAATAATTAATACCTGTTATCAAAAGGAAAACCCTAAATTATCTAAATTATGGTTGTCATATGATTATGGAAGGGTTAATTTTCCTGATTTTCAGTCATATCACTAGGAGAATATTTAGTGTCTTTATTGAAAGGAAATAATTAAGCCAGGAAATCATTATGGGCACAATTAGAAAGCTATTATGTGACCTATCTAATAATATTCAGGGTTCTTGGTGCCATGTTTTAGCAAAAAAATGTTAATGCGTGTCCTGCATTAAAAGCAGTAAGACATACAGGCAAGATGTTGAGGTGGAGATAATTACTTTTATTCACCTCAAAACCTAATATCTGAGACAACCCCAGTTTGAAAATTGCTCATCTGGAGGGTGTAAGCAAGTCATTATGCCAAGTGAATTATTGCAAGAGGGATTTGGATTGCCCCAAACGGTTTAAATTACAGTAAAAGTTTCCCTGTCTAGTTGTGTCTGCCTCTAGGGGGCAGTGCTCCACTCCATAAGATCACGTGAAGCAGTGGTGGGTTGCTCCCGATTCTGTCCAGTTCTTGCGAACCGGTAGTAAAAGTGGCAGGAAGCTCTGCCCACCCGCCCGGATGTCATAATGGACAATCTGCACATGTGCAGAAGCTTCAGTGCATGCGCGCGCTCCTGTGACGAACAGATAGTAAAGGTAAGTAGAACCCATCCCTGGATATGAAGTGTTAATACCACTTTATAATGCCTTGGTAAGGCCACACTTGGAATACTGCATTCAGCTTTGGCCGCCATGATGTAAAAAGATGTTGAGACTCTAAAAAGAGTGCAGAGAAGAGCAACAAAGAGGATTAGGGGACTGGAGGCTAAAACATATGAAGAACGGTTGCAGGAACCGGGCATGTCTAGTCTAGTGAAGAGAAAGACCAGGGGAGACATGATAGCTGTCTTCCAATATCTCAGGGGCTTCCACAAAGAAGAGGGAGTCAATCTATTCTCCAAATCACCTGAGGGTGAGACAAGAAGCAATGGGTGGAAACTAATCAAGGAGAGAAGCAACTTAGAACTAAGGAGAAATTTCCTGATAGTGAGAACAATTAATCAGTGGAACAACTTGCCTCCAGAAGTTGTGAATGCTGCAACACTGGGAGTTTTTAAGAAGAGACTGGACAACCATTTGTCTGAAATGGTATAGGATTTCCTGTCTGAGCAGGGGGTTGGACTAGAAGACTTCCAAGATCCCTTCCAATTCTGTTATTCTATTATATTTATTTCTTAGCCAAAAAAGCCAACGTTGTCCGAAGACACTTCCATGGTCATGTGGCCCACATGACTATACACGGAACACAGAACACTGTTACCTTCCCAATGAAGTGGTACCTGTTTATCTACTTGCATTTGCATGCTTTCAAACTCCTAAGTGAACAGGAGCTGGAGCAAGAACAGGAGCTCATCCCGTCATGTGGCCCCTGGGTCTCCAACCCCGGCTGTCAGTTTTCCAACTGTCAACCACAATTTTATTTATTTTTATTTATTTTATTAAATTTCTATACCGCCCTACTCCCGAAGGACTCAGGACAGTGAACAGCCACAGGATAAAACACATAAATACAAAAATTTAAAATAGAATAAAAACGAATTAAATAATTTGGCTGAACAAATTTACAATACCCCATAATTTAAAACAAATTAAAATTTACATTTAAAAAGGGGAGAAGATTTAGGCCAGGCCAGCTTAATGAAATAGAAAAGTCTTAAGCGCGCGACGGATTCCATTGCTGAGCTATTGTGCCCCCTTAAATTGCAGTATAATCAGTTAAAAATGATTGGATTCTCAGTTTGGTTACCAAGATGGTGAGAATACAGAGGCCAAATCCTATGGAGAATGGTTTGAGAATATAGAGGTTCGAGTCGACAAAGCAGAAGGCTGAGAAGATATTCGACAACAATCTTCAGATATTTAAGGATTTGTCACACACTTTTTTTTTGCAGTTGCCACAAAGTTCAAGTTCGAAACTAATGGACTGAAACTCTTTTCTGGTTCAGAGAATCATACCACCTGTATGATTAGGAGAGTATTAGAAGGTATTTCCTAATTGTTAGGAAGCATTTCTAAGGGATTAGAAATTAGATTATTAGGAATTATTTCCTAACTGTTAGGAAGTATTTCTAAGGGATTAGAAATTAGATTATTAGGAATTATTTCCTAACTGTTAGGAAGTATTTCTAAGGGATTAGAAATTAGATTATTAGGAGATATTTCCTAATTGTTAGGAAGTATTTCTAAGAGATTAGAAATTAGATTATTAGGAGGTATTCCCTAATCATACAGGTAGTCCTCCATTTACAACCATTGTCCGGTAAGTCACAAAAGTTGATCACATGACTCCAGGACCGTCGTAAATAGGAGTCCGTTGCCAAGCATCAGAGTATTGAACATGTGACCACAGGGATGCCGCAATGGTCATAAGTGTGAGAAATGGTCGTAAGTCACTTGTTTTTCAGTGCCATTGTAACTCTGAATGGTCACTAAACGAACTGTTGTAAGTCAAGGACTACCTGTACCCAGTGGTGGGTACAGTAAGTAATTTAACAACCGGTTCTCTGCCCTAATGATTCCTTCCAACAACCAGTTTGCCAAACTGCTCAGAAAGTTAACAATCGGTTCTCCCGAAGTGGTGCGAACCGGCTGAATCCCATCACTGCATCTACCCGTCCGTTTTATTTAAGAAGAACTAAAAAGCGATCGCAGTTGGTTTTGACTTCTTTCCAGACGATTAGCAACTTTTTACCTTGTTAGATGAAGCAAAATTGTACTGACAGGTTTGCTAGTCTCTAATTTCTCCCTTAACCCTGATATATGGCAACGATCCGACTCCTAGGAGATTCAACGCCGGGCGCTTGTATTGGGTTAATTGTATTAATGAAATCAGCATCTGCATTTTGATAGAGGAATATATTTTATACAAGTCAGCCCATAACCGTGTTAAGAAGAAGAAAAAAAAATCAAATGAAAGTGCATGCTACATTAATTTTCCTCCCATAATTTCTCTCCCATAAACAAACGCCGTAGGGACAAAAACATATGCTAATACAGAAATTATAACTTTTAGACTCATCCCTGCCAAGACGGATGGAGCTTCAAAATAAACATTTCTACCTGTCAGAAATGCCCAGCATAAATCAGCCATTAAAAAGATTCACATTTGAACCCATTTCGAGTGTATTTATTTATTTATTGGATTTCTGTGCTGCCCATCTCACTAATGGAGCGACTCTGAGCAGCTTGTAATAAAAAAAAAAATAAACCATCAAAAAGAATTACAAGAGAATAAAAAGTTAAAAATTACACTTACAATGAAAAGCCAAGACAATGGGGCAGTCTGGGGGTCAAACTCTCAATGAGAGTTGTACCAAAAAATGTCCTGATATTTTCTCTCTTTCTTTCTTTCTTTCTTTCTTTCTTTCTTTCTTTCTTTCTTTCTTTCTTTCTTTCTTTCTTTCATCTTCCTATCTTCCTTTCTCCCTTTCCCTCCCTTCCTTTCTTCCTTCTGTCTTCCCTTTCTTCCCCTCCATACCCCTTCCTTCCTTTTATCTTCCTTCCTTCCTTCCTTCCTTCCTTCCTTCCTTCCTTCCTTCCTTCCTTCTATCTTCCTTCCTTCCTTCCTTCTGTCTTCCTTTCCCTTTCTTCCCCCATACCCCCTTCCTTTCTTCTATCTTCCTTCCTTCCTTCCTTCTATCTTCCTTCCTTCTATCTTCCTTCCTTCCTTCCTTCCTTCCTTCTTCCTTCCTTCCTTCCTTCCTTCTGTCTTCCTTTCCCTTTCTTCCCACCATACCCCCTTCCTTCCTTCTATCTTCCTTCCTTCCTTCCCCTTCCTTCCTTCCTTCCTTTTATCTTCCTTCCTTCCTTCCTTCCTTCTGACTTCCCTTCCCTTTCTTCCCCTCTATACTCCCTTCCTTCCTCCCTCCCTCCTTCTTTCCTTCCTTCCTTCTTTCCTTCTCCCTACTGCAAAGAGGATAAAGAAGTACAATAAAGATAATGAGGAGTTTGGAGATCCTAAATCCTTGGGAGAGCAGTTAAAGGATGTGGATATATTTAGCATAAACTAGAAATGGCTAACGGAAGACATGATAGAAAATCTTCTCATACTTCAAGGGCCTCTTAGGCAAGAGAGTAGGGGATTTATTCTCTGTATGTCTGAAGGTAGGCAAACAACTAATATATGGAAGCTTTACAGAGGGAGATTCATCCTCAAAACGCAGTCAGAATTGATTCTGGTGCTGTTCTCCATTTTTGTTGCCTTAAGAGGGAAACCTATTTATTGTTTAGCTAAGGCTGAAAGGAAGATCAGAATTGGGTAAACCAATCAGACCTCTCTGACTACTTCAAACTCACTTCTAGAAATGCGTCCAATGTTACGAGATTGAAACTTTCCAAGACCGAAATGTTTTCATGGCAGAATATTCAAATTAAACCACAATTGAGCTCAAAATCCCCATGGCTAAGCGAGACGGTTGGGAAGTGAGTTTTGCCCCATTTTACAGCCTTTCCTGCCACGGTGGTTAAGTGAATCACAGCGGGGGTTAAGTTAGCAACCCGGTTGTTAAGTGAATCTGGCTTCCCCGTTTACTTTGCTTGTCAGAAGGTCACAAAAAGGGGATCAGGGGAAGCTGCAACCGTCATAAATAGAAACCAGTTGCCAAGCGTCTGAATTTTGACCAGGTGACCATGAGGAAGCTGCGACGGTCTTAAGTGTGAAAAACGGTCATAAGTCACTGTAGGAAGTTAGCACACACCCCTCTCCTAGGAAAATGAGATATTTTAGGAAATATTAAAAGGGCAGAATATTTCCCCTAAAAGGTAAGCAGAAACTCAAACCCCACCCCCTTTTGTCAATGGGCCATGAAGGCCTGGGTCAGTCTATTCTACATAACAAAGATCTACCTTCTTCAGGCAGTGCCATAGTAGGAATTGCCCAAAGCCCTTTCATTACATCATCACCCAGCAAGAGTCAACCAAGCCTGGGACACAGACAACCTACAAAGTTACCCCTGCATGACCCCATGGGAGTCGGACAACCAGTCAGAACACAAGCTCAAATTCAAAACCCAACAGAGGGTATAAATCTCTCTCTCTCTCTCTCTCTCTCTCTCTCTCTCCCTCTCTCTCTCTCTCTCTCTCTCTCTCTCTCTCTCTCTCTCTCCCTCCCTCCCTCCCCCCCCTCTCTCTTTCTCTCCTATGTGCTTTTTTTCACCCAGGACCTCAAACCATGTGGCCCTGTCCACCATTAAACCATCTTTCCAAGCAGTCCCCATATTTCCAGTGTCTTTCTCCCCACTTGGAACTGAACCCAGATGGACATTTCTTCCAACATCAGTTTTTACAGTGCTGAGTACTGTCTGTATTTGTAGTTTTGTTCTGGTGGGACAGGGTACACTCAAAAAAAAAAAAAATTGGTGGAACATTGGACTGGGATTATTTCATTCAAAGTGCAAACGTTCTTTTTTTAATTTCCAAATCCTTTAGTGCAATCTGCCTCCTTGCTTCATATCAGAAGTTGAAGTGCCTGTTCCAGAAACCTATATTGCTCATTAAAGATTCGATTTCTGTTAAAGAACTTATATCTGTGGCTAGCAGGGATCCAATTAGCTTTCTCACATAATAAAATGGATTTTCTCCGTGTCAACACTGACCTGCGTTTCCTGACCTTTCAGCTGCCTCCTGATTGGCAAAAGAATGGAGACTTTACTCAGGCAACAAATTTCACTCCCTCCTGTTTAATTGCCCTTTTTTATGACATAGTCTCCGTTAATGCTGACAAATGCAGCACTTCTTTTCCCCCAATAATTCATCCCGAGATTGGAATTTCTCCCCCCAAAGTTGCCTCAGAAGGTCAGCTTGAAAGAGAAGTAAACTTATGCTTTTCAAACTTATTGTTGTGCATTTACAGATCTCACTTGCCCGTTTGCATGCTGGCTTAAATTGGACTTCAAATCATATACAAAGAAGAACGGTTGCGGGAATTGAGTGTGTCTAGTTTAACGAAAAGGAGGAGCAGGGGAGACATGATAGCAGTGTTCCACTATCTCAGGGGTTGCCACAAAGAAGAGGGAGTCAAGTTATTCTCCAAAGCACCGGAATGCAGGACAGGAAATCATGGATGGAAACTCATCAAGGAGAGAACTAACTTAGAACTAAGGAGAAATGTCCTGACAGTGAGGGCAATTAACCAGTGGAACAACCTGCCACCAGAAGTTGTGAGTGCTTCAACACTGGAGGTTTTTAAAGAGATTGGACAACCATCTCTAGGGAGTTGGATTAGAAGACTTCCAAAGTCCCTTTCAGCCCTAGGATTCTATAAGGCAGGAGAAAGAGAGAGAAGGAGGAGAGGGAAGGAAGGAGGGAGGGAGGGAGCAGTGGTGGGTTCCTCCCGGTTCGGTCCAGTTCGGCCGAGCCGGTAGCGGTGACGATATGACGTCACCGAACCGGTTCTGCCCCCCCGCCCTCCCACCCCCCCCACCCCCCTCACGTTATTCTTACCTTTTATTTGGCCCCATTCCCAATCTATTGCTGCCTCCTGAGTCCCAGCTGATGACTAGAGGGAAAATAACTGTTTAAACTCTTTCCGGGGGGCTTCAAAGGGCCGCCCTACAGCTGATCAGTGTTAAAAGCAAACAAATGAGTCGGATCGTAAGTGCGAGGACTGGTTGTAAGTGTGAGGACCTTCCAGAAATGACTCTGACCAGCTAGCCACGCCCACCTAGTCACATGACCTCCAAGCCACACCCACAAAATAAGCCACGCCCACAGAACCGGTAGTAAAAAAATTTAGAACCCACCCCTGGGAGGGAGGGAAGGAAGGAAGGAAGGAAGGAAGGAAGGAAGGAAGGAAGGAAGGAAGGAAGGAAGGAAGGAAGGAGGTTGACCTGTTCTCCAAAGCATCAGAAGGCAGGACAAGAAACAATGGATGGAAACTGTACAAGGAGAGAAGCAACCTAGAACTAAGGAAAAATGTCCTGACAATCATTACAATTAACCTGTGGAACGTCTTGCCACCAGAAGTTGTGGGTGCTCCATCACTGGAGGTTTTTAAGAAGAGATTGGACAGCCAGTTGTCTGAAATGATGTAGGGTTTCCTTCTTGAGCAAGAGGTTGGATCTAGAAGACCTGCAAAGTTCTTTCCAACTCTGTTATTCTGTTATTTTGCTTGATTTATTCTGGGTGAATACGAATTCATGGAGGTATATGTTACAAACACCTCTGAATGGGCTCAGACAAGACACTACCTGCCATTGTGAATAAAAAGACCTTAAAATAACTCTTTTGTTTCCACGATTACTGAATAAACAAATCTTCAGATTTAATTAACGAACAGCATCAGGAGACCATGTTAGCATGCCTCGGAAAATGTTTTCCAAGTATCAAAGCGCTGGTTTGATTCATATCAAGGAAAAGAAACATCAGCCAGGCAATTTAAAAAAAAAACAAAATGGGCTGTTTATGTTGATCTCATTAAAACTTCACACGGATTTCGTTGCATTGAGAAGACCGTGTTCGAAAGTCATCGTGCAAAGACGGTCCACACGAAAGGGAAAAAAAATGGTGTTATCTCCAAACTGGAATATTTTGGAACTTGTGGTGAGCTCTTTGGGGTTGGCAGAATTGGGGTTCTTTGGGGCTCTGCAGAATTGAAACCTAAAAAAAACTTGCTCGTTCCATGGTTTGAGAGAAATTAAGTCAAAATAGTTGTTGGACTTTTGGTACTGTCCATGGGGTTTTTTTAGTGACAGATTTTATTTTCCTGGGCTCCAAGATCACCGCAGATGGGGACTGCAGCCAAGAAATTAAAAGACGCTTGCTCCTGGGGAGGAAAGCTATGGCAAACCTAAACAGCATACTAAAAAGCTGAGACATCACCCTGCCAACAAAAGAGCTATAGTCAAGGCTATGGTTTTCCCAGTTGCAATGTATGGCTGTGAAAGTTGGACCATAAGAAAGGCTGAGTGTCAAAGAATTGTGGCCTTTGAACTCTGGTGCTGGAGAAGACTCCTGTGTGTCCCTTGGACTGCAAGGAGATCAACCTTGACTGCTCTTTAGAAGGCCAGGTCCTGAAGATGAAACTCAAATACTTTGGCCACCTAATGAGAAGGAAGGACTCCCTGGAGAAGAGCCTGATGCTGGGAAATATTGAGGGCAAAAGAAGAAGGGGACGGCAGAGAACGAGGTGGCTGGATGGAGTCACTGAAGCAGTCAGCGTGAGCTTAAATGGACTCCAGAGGATGGTGGAGGACAGGAAGGCCTGGAGGAATGTTGTCCATGGGGTCGCAATGGGTCAGACACGACTTCGCAACTAACAACAACAACATGATAAAAAAAGAGACGGCACAAACACAAGTTATTGGACTGCAAGGCGATGCAATCAGTCGATCCTAAAGGAAATGAACCTTGAGTATTTTTTTGGAAGGACAGATACTGAAGCTGAAGCTCAAATACTTTGGCCATTGAATGCAAAGATAGGATTACTTGGAGAAGACCCTGATGTTGGGAAAGGCTGAAGGCCCTAGGAGAAGGGGACAGCAGAGGAGGAGGCGGTTAGATAGGGTCATCAACGCAACAACCATGAATTTGAGCAAACTCCGGAAAACAGCAGAGGACAAGGGAGTCTGGCGTGCTGTGGTCCATGGGGCTGAGAAGAGTCAGACATGACTTAGCAATTTAACAACAACAACAACAACAACAACAACAACAACAACAACAACAGGTACATTATATGTGGTACCTCGCTCAATAGTGGTGACTATGAGAGGGATCTTGGAGTCCTAATGGACAACCACTTAAATATGAGCCAGCTGTGTCCAGCAGCTGCCAAAAAAGCCAACACAGTTTTAGGCTGCATAAACAGAGGGATAGAATCAAGATCACGTGAAGTGTTAATACCACTTTATGATCCCTTGGTAAGGCCACACTTGGAATACTGCATCCAGTTTTGGTCACCACAATGTAAAAATGACGTGGAGACTCTAGAAAGAGTGCAGAGAAGAGCAACCAAGATGATTAGGGGACTGGAGGCTAAAAGATATGAAGAATGGTTGCAGGAACTGGGTATGTCTAGTTTAATGAAAAGAAGGACTAGGGGAGACCTGATAGCAGTGTTCTGATATCTCAGGGGCTGCCACCAAGAAGAGGGAATCAAGCTATTCTCCAAAGCACCTGAGGGAAGGACAAGAAGCAATGGGTGGAAACTAATCAAGGAGAGAAGCAACCTAGAACTAAGGAGAAATTTCCTGACACTTAGAACAATTAATCAATGGAACAACTTGCCTCCAGAAGTGTTGTGGTCCACCAGCAGCCTGAGAAGCTGGCAGTGGAGTCAGGGAAGGCCCGGATGAGGGCTCTGCATCAGAGGCAGAGATGGGGCCAGGGCCATCTGGGAGCAATGTCCATACTTCAGAGTCTCCAGAGGCAGATAGGAGAGAGGAAGAGGAACAGGAGGAGCCTGTTCCTAGTGCACGCATGCGTACAGTTGCCAGAAGACAAGAACAGCTAAAACAAAAAGGTTGACTCAAGAGTAAGGCCAGGAGATGATTGGCCCCTCCCAGAAGGCTTAAAAGAGCAGCAAAGGCTCTTGGGATCTTTGTAGGAAAGCAACATTGCTACATTTGTTTCTTGTTGGCGTTGTGGAGTTTTGCCAAGAAAAACCTTTGGCAGGGTGCCAAAGAAGACAAAGGTTTATGATAAGGCCAAAGGACTGTTTATGAAGGATTTGTTTTGGACTTAATTTGGACTAAGCTGAGAATTAAGTAATTCTCAGCTTTTCTAATAAAATATGTTTGTTTAGGACTGATTGTGTCTGGTAATAACTACTTGGGCCTAGGTCACAACAAGAAGTTGTAAATGCTCCAACACTGGAAATTTTTAAGAAGAGATTGGATAACCATTTGTCTGAAGTGATGTAGTGTTTCCTGCCTAAGCAGGGGGTTGGACTAGAAGACCTCCAAGGTCCCTTCCGACTCTGTTATTCTATTCTAACAACAAAATAGTATAATCCCATATCCAGATTAACCAAGTTGTGGGAATCTTACTTGTGTATGTGTTTGAGTGCATTACAAAAAAATATCTGAAATTCCAGATTACAGACGTAGAGATACCGACAAGTGAAATTTGAGAGCAAAGGAATTTCATTTGTGGTTGGTTTTAATTTTTCCAAACATTCTTCGAGGTTTTTTTTTCCCCCCTTTTCCATGATATGAAGGACGGGGAAGACAGTCGCTGCAGGATTTGAGTGCCTTCAAACTGGCCGAGGCAGAATTAACAAGCAAATGGCCTTCCACTATTGATATCTGCGTGTGTCAGATCTCCTTGTTTATAGGTGAAATGTTCTCTCATCCATTAAGCAAATAACAATAGCTGTGGAATGAAAATGAGCAGCCAGGTGTATAATATTTCATTATCTGCCATTCATCTCTCCCTTGGCTATTGATTTTGCCAATTATGTCTGCCGTTTTCCCTTCTACCTCCTTCCCTGGGTCGTGTCCTTCTCTCCGTTGCCTGTTGCAAAACTTCCCTTTAGAATTTCAAATTCATTAAACTTTAGCCAAGACAAGAAGGGGAGGAGGGACATATCTCCAATCTGCCCCCCCCTCCTCCTCTGTTTCCATAGCAATATGGACAACTACTTTCTGATGATTGTGAGGACCAGGTGATATTGCATAAGGAAATTATGCAGTTGTGCAAGTGACAGCAAAAGAATACCAGAGAGGAGGAGGAGGAGGAGGAGGGAGGAGGAGGAGGAGGAGGAAGAGGAGGAGGAAGAAGAAGAGGAAAAAGAGGAGGAAGAGGAAGAAGAGGAAGAGGAAGAAGAAGAGGAGGAGGAAGAGGAAGAGGAAGAAGAGGAAGAGGAAGAAGAAGAGGAAGAAGAGGAGGAGGAGGAGGAGGAGGAGGAGGAGGAGGAGGAAGAAGAAGAAGAAGAAGAAGAAGAAGAAGAAGAAGAAGAAGAAGAAGAAGAAGAAGAAGAAGAAGAAGAAGAGGAAGAAGAGGAAGAAGAAGAAGAAGGGATTAGGAGGAGGAGGAGGAGGAGAGCCATTTGTGCAAGAAGATATAGGAACTGCTACCTTGGCCACGGAGTTGGACTAGAAGACCTCCAAGGTCCTTTTCTGCCCAGTCATTCTAGGATTCTATGGAAGTGTAAACTAATTACCTCAGTTTGACAGTGTGATTGAACAGTGATCCAACTTGGCTACTTTTATTGACAGAAAAATGGTAAGTCCATGGTACAGAATGCCAAAGCGGATCTATTGATCGTCCACCACCATAGTGTGGAGTCATACATAGACAATATTGTTCATCGATGTTGATGCTCACTAAAGATAACACGTATGTGAGATCACACCCATCTAAGAACCTACTTCAACCTCACTCTTCCAAGACAGTAAAATCCTACTACATGGTTTTCTCTCTGTCCACCTCATTGTATCTATCACACATAATATCTTAGGCTAACCTGCCCACAGAAACATTGCGAAGCTAAAATTGGAAAGCACCTCCTTCTGATGAGTTGTGTTGGGGTTCCTGGAGAACGATGCAAGTATGATAAAGGCTCAGGTGCAGAAAGTATAAGCAGCCTATTAATTAGTGTTAAATCTCAAACTAGTATTAGTAAAGAGATGACGACCCAGAGAGATGCAATTTAGAGAGAAAGGAAGTTCATCCTTGGACATCCTTTTCAGCTGAAAAATCCATCGCTCTTAGCTACTTCAACCCCAGTTATTCCTATTTATTCAAATGTCAGCCACTCGTCAGCCACAGGACACCCTACAAGTTCTTGAGAAGGGCATTAATCACTGAGCGGGATCCTGATGTTCCCTAAATTAAAAGCAAATGTGATGTGGGTCAGAAGGTGAAATGATATGTTTCTATGATTAGACGCCTAGGTAGACTCTTGTTTACCAAAACTTTGGTTGTATCTTTCATTAATTGTTTAAGATTGTGTCCAGTGTTCCCCGTAGCTACCTATGTGTCAGCCCCGGAGGTCATCTTTTTCTTGAATTCTTCAGGGCTGCCACATTTAGTGCTGTGGGAAACTGGGAGAGGGTGTTTGCATGGAGTTGCAGGGATACCTAGCCATAATAACATTCCTTTCTCAGAGCGTCAAGGACATTTGGCCTGCACCTGGAGTGGCATGATTGGGAGGCATCTCCAGTTGGGATGGTGCATTGATTGGACCATGTGAGGGACATGAGGGTGCAGGAGAAGGGCCTTGGACTTTCTGTTGGGTGGGGAAACCCTGGAAGCTTTCAGATTCGGGTTTTCCCAGATGTGCCAATATGGCATCTCAAATAAAATGGAACTTTGAGGAACAGCTCGTATTGGAGTCTTCTTTTGTTGAGGATGTTACTTGGAACCCTGACACTATGGTTGTGAAAGTTGGACCTTCAAAAAGCAAGACAGGAAGAAAGTCAATTCATTTGAGCTGTCGTGCTGGAGAAGGCTCCTGCATATTTCTCGGACAGAAAAGTTCACTAACAAGCAATACTGGAGCGCACAACACCAGATGTGTCACTGGAAGGCAAAAATCACAAAACTGCATCTCACTTATTTTGGCCATGTCATGCAGGGGAATTCACTGTAGAAAGCAATTAAGCTTGGAAGAGTTAGCGGTAAAAGGAAACCAGGCTGTCAAAGAACATGGTGAATGGACACCATCAAAGCGGACACCAGCCAGAGCATAGAACAACTCAAAGAAATAGTGAAAATTGGAAGATGTGGAGAGACCTGGCCAAGAATACAAGAGTCAAGAATACAGCTCATCTGCCTGGAACCCACACTGCATATCGGACATAAATACAATCGAGAGAGTCCAGAGATATTTTACGAGAAGAGTCCTCCATTCCTCTAACCGCAATAAAATACCTTATGCCACCAGACTCCAAATTCTGGGCTTAGAAAACTCAAGGTAAACCATTCCAAACTCGATTGCAGAAAATATGACTTCAGTAACAGAGTGGTCAATGCCTGGAATGCACTACCTGATCCTGTAGTTTCTTCCTCCAACCCCCAAAACTTTAACCTTAGACTGTCTACTGTTGACCTCACCCCATTCCTGAGGTCTGTAAGGGACGTGCATAAGTGCACCAGTGTGCCTACCATCCCTGTCCTAATATTCCTTTTTACTTACTCTTTTCATGTGTTCAAATTATGTTTATACTTTTACCTGTTATCTTATATATGCATGACAAATAAACTTATGATTATGATTATGAGTCAGACATTATTGAATGGTTGGAAGCTAATCAAGGAGTGGAGCAACGTAAAATTAAGGAGACATTTCCTAACAGTGAGAACAATTAACTAGTGGAATGAGTTGCCTTCAGATGTTGTGGGTGCTCCATCACTGGGAGGCTTTTAAGAAGAGACTAGGCAGCCACTTGTCTGAAATAGTATAGAGTATCCTGCTTGAGCAGAGGGTTGGACTAGGACAGGGTCGACAACCTGCAGCTCTGGAGCTGCATGTGGCTCTTTCATCTCTCTGCTGCATCTCCCTGTTGCCCATCAGCGCCACAATTTTGAGAGGAGCTCCCAGTTTGGGGGGGGGGAAAGCATGGCACACCAGACTCTATGGCAAGGGGCAGGTTCTCCAGTGGGCTCCACAATTGATAGGGCTTTCAGTTAGGACAGGTAGAGGAAAAGGGATGCTGCGCTAGGAGGAGACTCTATGGTAAGGGAACCGGACTTCCGGTCGGCTCCAAAATTGAATGGGGGGCTTCCAGTTAGGACCTTTGTGGCTCTTTGAATATTTTAGGTTGCCGATCCCTGAACTAGAAGACCTCCAAGGTCCCTTCTGACTCTGTTATTCTGTTATTCTAAATGGATAACAACTCCTTCTTCTTCTTCTTCTTCTTCTTCTTCTTCTTCTTCTTCTTCTTCTTCTTCTTCTTCTTCTTCTTCTTCTTCTTCTTCTTCTCCTCCTCCTCCTCCTCCTCCTCCTCCTCCTCCTCCTCCTCCTCCTCCTCCTCCTCCTCCTCCTCCTCCTCCTCCTCCTCCTCCTCCATCCATGGGTGCCTCAATTCTAGCAGTCCTTTCCAAAGAAGCCACACAGATGCCAAAGACTGGGGTACAAATAACACCCGTTTATATTTCTAGAAGAACTAATTTGTCAAATTGGATTCAGCAACTTAACATGGAGCCATGGTAGCACAGTGGTTAGAATGCAGTATCGCAGGGCTAACTCTGCCCACATCCAGGAGTTCGATCCTCACCAGACTCAAGGTTGACTCAGCCTTCCATCCTTCTGAGGTGGGTAAAATGAGGGACCCAGATTGTTGGGGGCAACAGGCTGACTCTGTAAATCCCTTAGAGAGGGTTGTAAAGCACTGTGAAGCGATATATAAGTCTAAGTCCTATTGTATTGCTATAGACCTGAATGATGTTGACAACTGTCCAGTTTTCTTTGTTAGACATCTACAGCCCCAGGTCCTTTTGATTGGTGTTGAGAGTTAGATTTGAAAAAGGAAATGATCTTCTTAAAGCTGTATATGAAACAAAAAAATCTGCTCTGTAAAAAGAGAGAGAAAGCATTTAAGTATTAGAGAATAAAAAGTATGCACTGGGGAAATATGGATCACAAAGTGAGCCATTGGAGAAATTGGTATGAAAGTGTTTCTCACTTAATTACTTCAACAGCTAGGAGCATTAGAGAAGCTGGGTAGAAAAAAAAATGTTAGGAAAAGTCTTGAATAGAAACAAATGCAGATTTTGGCGTAAAAGCATCTATGGAAACCCCAATTGTTTCACAGTACAAGAGTAAGACTGATAAATATTGACCCATGCATTTTGTAAATGGAAATCACATTCACACAATCCATTTTGGAGGCAAGGGGTACCTGTTTACATTATGGAGGTCGTGGTGATTGAAGCACTACTTCAACAGCACTGCTGATGTTACCTAGGTTAGTAATGAGATGTCTGCAAGAAAACAACAAAGCGCAGAGAGTAGCAAGGACCCCAATGAAATACTAGTGATTGGATTTTGTGCTTTGGTTTTGCAGTGATCTTATGATCTCTGAGATCGCTGATGACTAAAATAGAATAAAATCAGATTAAAATCAGCAATGAGATCATAACTGAAAGATTCTATGATTCTGTGATTCTACGATTTTATGATTTTACAATATTTTACAATATTTTACAATATTTTACAATATTTTACAATATTTTACAATATTTTACAATATTTTACAATATTTTACAATTTTACAATTTTACAATTATTTGACAATTTTACAATTATTTTACAATTTTACAAAATTCAATTTATGCAGTCTAAATATGTCATTTTCTTGACCTTCCCACATTAATGCATACCTTGTTTATCTCTTCTCAGCCTAACTGCTCAGTGGCATTTGTCTGTTGACTGAGCCAGTATCCACATTCCCTGGAAAACTAAGTCATAACTTCCACATCATAAAAACATAACTCCTGCATTGACTTATCTTAGGATAGGTCATATCAATAATTCTTGCTGCAGTTTTAATGCTCTGGGATCCCTGAGGGCAGAAATCATGATGGATCACTGGTTTCTGTGCCCTCAAATATCTCTCCTACAGGTCCGTTTGCTGAGTAACTCTCTAGTAACATTCATCATTGGCTTTTTGCTAGTTAAGAGGCAAACGGAAGCTACATTACACTTTCTTTGAGTTCACTTTACATCTGCTTTACATCTTGCTAATGGGAGCGTGGAAATACTGGCACGAAATATCTGGAACTACAACTTGGGGTTTTAATGCAAATACACATTAAATATTAATAAAGAGTTCTCCAGTTAAACATTTTCTCTCTCTTCCTTCGCCCCCCTCCCATCGTTGCTGCCTGTTACCTTGCCTGCTACTCCATGTTCCAGCAAGGATGGATCTATAAAAAGGGAACTGTGGAATCAACAATTAAATAAACAGAACTATACAAAGCTGTACATTTTCACAGCTTGTTTCTTATGACTGCTAGGGAAGAGTTTTCACTTAGGAGGTTTGGAGGTCTTATGTGCTGGCAAGGGCTCCTTGCTATGAATGTTAATATCCCTGGAAGATTAAAAATAATAATCTTTTGCACGTTTCAAAGCAGGGATTTTATTGCCCAGCTCGCTGATGAAATAAATGCCAAAGTGTTTGTTCAGTAAGAGTCAGATTGAATTCATAAGTCAGCGGAATGGCTGTAAACTGAGGCACACAATTGACTCTGAGGTGATTTGCTTTCATGAGCTGGACATAAAGCGAAGTTGTCTCTCCATAATCAATGAACAAATCTGACTTGGAAATTAAGAACAGGGGAAGACAAGAAAAATAAACTTTGCATTACACCAGCAATGGCTTTTGTTGATCTGTGGCTTTCTCTCCCACCCAGGGGTGGTCTGCGGGGGGTTCACAGGAGTTCAAGAGAACCTCTAGCTAAGATTCTGTGCTAAGATTTTGGCTGGCCCCGCCCACCCCTCCCCTCCCCTCTCAGGAGTCCCCACACGGCCTGTTTTGGATGCAGGGTGCACACAGAGGCTCGGGGAGGGCAAAAACCGGGCCTACCGGAAGTTCGGGAAGACCAGAAATGGGCCTGTTTCCGGCCTCCAGAGGGCCTCCGGACCCTGAGGAAGCTGTTTTTTTCCCTCCTGGAGACTCGAGGAAAGCCTCCGGAGCCTGGGGAGGGCAAAAACACCCCCCATACCATGGTGCAGGAGGCCGCACCCACCATGGCCACACCGACCCAGCAACCGGTCAGAGAACCCCATGCTAAAAGTTTTGAAGCCTACCCCTGCTCCCACCAGAATACAGCTACGCTTTGAGGATCACATAAGCAGAATACACATGAAGGGACAAAAAAAAAATTGAATATTTTTTTAAAAAAACACCCATTGCAGATCTTTTTTATCTTGGAAGACAGGGTTGTTTAGATGAACTTGTATTGTACACAACCCAGACCCCCTTTCTGATGGGCATGGGCAGTTAAGACATATGAAATATAAATTTAAAAAATAAATAATTTTGTTTTAGCTCTGATTCACCCTACTATGGGTCACCCAAATTCATTACTGTCAGGATCTATGGCAGATGTTTTTTTTAATCCCAACCAAGAGCCACCAATTATTTTGTTACTAAGACAGAAAATAATTTTCCTGGAAATAAATAGAGGTGTTCGTCTGGAAAATAACTACCGTATTTTTCAGAGTATAAGACGCACCTTAGTTTTTGGGGAGGAAAATAAAAAAAAAGCTGATTGGCAGGTGGATCGGCCTCCCGGAATACCCCCAATCAGCTGTTCCCAGAGGTGAATTTTAGCAACGGGTTCCTTGGTTGTGAGCTCTACCTTGCTTTTTTTTTTTTTTTTTTGCTTTTTTTTTCTGCCTCTGAAACTTCTGAAACTCTGTTTCAGAAAAAAAAATTTTTCCTGCATCTGAAAGCCTCCGAAACAGCTTCAGAAAAAAAGCCTCTGAAGCTCTGTGTCGAGCCATTCCCCGCTCGCCACCATGGGGAATCATTGCTACAGCAGAACTCACCAGATGGGCCGTCGCGCTCTGGAAACCATGATTGTGGGCTGCGAGAGGGAGGGGGTGTGAATAGCATATACACGGTGGAGGGGGTGTTAGGTTTCAGTAGGCGGACGGTCACCTCGCGGCCGGGATAGGGCCCTTTAAGACATCTGGATAATGCAACGGGCTGCAGGGGGTGGCTGTGGAAATTGGATAATTGTGAGGCGCGCTTATTTAAATGGAGCTGTTTTCTGGAAGCTCTAACGCCGACTTTGTGTTATCAATCCTTGAACTCAGCTTTGATCCCTGTGAACCTGGTGAATGAATAAACCGGACGCCTGTTTAAAGCAGATTTCATGCAGCGTGGTTTGTGAGTGCCCAGGATTCGTAGCAGGGTCTGAGACTCTGTTTGGGGCCTTTTTTTCTGAAGCTTCATTTCTGACACTATTTTCAACCTCTGAAACATCCATTTGAGAAGGTGAATGGGACTACATTCAGAGTATAAGACACACCCAGATTTTCACCCTCTTTTTTGGGGAAAAAAGGTGTGTCTTATACTCCAAAAAATACAGTATACACTGGAATTGGGTTTGTCTAATTAATGAAGAGAAGGACTAGGGATGAAATGATAGCAGTGTTCCAATATCTCAATGGCTGTCACAAAGAAGAGGGAGTCAAGCTATTCTCCAAAGCACCTGAGGGCAGGACAAGAATCAACAGGTGGAAACTAATCAAGGAGAGAAGCAACCTGGAACTAAGAAAACATTTTCTGACAGAACAATTAATCAGTGGTACAACTTGTCTCCAAAAGTTGCAGATGTTCAACACTGGAAGTTTTTAAGAAGAGATTGGACAACCATTTGTCTGAAATGGTACAGGGTTTCCTGCCTGAGTAGGAAGACCTCCCTTCCAATTCCCTTCCAATTCTGTTATTCTATTCTATTCTATTCTATTCTATTCTATTCTATTCTATTCTATTCTATTCTATTCCATTCCATTCCATTCCATTCCATTCCATTCCATTCCATTCCATTCTATTCTATTCTATTCTATTCTATTCTATTCTATTCTTTCTATTCTTACCTTCCACCAAAGCGGTGCCTATTTATCTACTCGCATTGTCATATTTTTGAACTGCTAGGTTGGCAGGAGCTGAGGTGAGGATGGGAACTCACTCTGTTGTGTGGCAGGTCTCGAACCTGGGCTGCCGGCTTTCCAGCCAACAAGTCTAGCATCTTAACCACGGAGCCACCATGCTACCCTACCAACATTAAGACAAACTAACAATTTTCTGTTCTTTCATAACCCCCTAGATCAGATGTCTCAATGGATTACTGTATTTTACCGAAACGGCTGGGTCCAGCAGAATAAATTGCATAAACGTATTGCAACAGCAGACTATTATTTCTAAATAGGGCTATAAATTCCTTTTTCCTCTTTTATCTCTAATCAACCTTATAAATGAAAAGGAAATCATAACCACATTTTTTTTCTCCCGAAAGAGGGGTCTGGTCTAGCAAGAGTTCATCTATTCCAGTATTTATCCACAACATTGGTTAACCACAGCCAGATGGCAGATTTGATCATTCCAGATGGGAAATCATCCGTTTACATCTATACAAAATCTTCTGGATCCTGGCCACATAGCCATCTGCAAAGATGGTATTTTGAGTACTCTCATCTAAGCTGCAAAACTGCCCTGGGGAATAGATAATGCACAACATGGTTGGAATTTAAAAAAAAACAAAAAACCCAAAAAACAAAAATATGCAAATCTTAGAAAATCCGACAGGTTCTGCATTGATCTCAATTTTCTCTTCGTATGAAAAAAAATAGCAAACATCTTGGCACTTATTTCAATAACAGAACTTGACAGAGGAATGAATCTAAATATAGTTTGCTCTTTTTAAGGTAAATAAATATACATAGAGAAGAGAGAGGAAGAGAGACTAAAAAATAAAATCTTCTAAGGCCCAACAAATGATCAGATGGAAAATTCGATTCTAGATGCAAATCATGATTTGTTGTGGTCCTCGTCCCGCAAAATGGTTAATATAAAGGTAGTCCTTGATTTACGATCACATTTTTTTTTTTAATTTGATTTATATGCCGCCCTTCTCCGGAGACTCAGAGCGGCTTACAATGTGTTAAGCAATAGCCTTCATACTTTTGTATATTTATACAAAGTCCGCTTATTGCCCCCACAAACTGGGTCCACAATTGAGCCAAAATTTCCGTTTGCTAAGCAAGACAGTAGTTAACTGAATTTTGCTCCATTTTATCACCTTTCTGGCCACACTTGTTAAATGAATCACTGCGGCTGTTTAGTTAGTAACACGGTTGATAACTTAATCTGGCTTCCCCATTGACTTTGCTTGTCAGAAGGTCACAAAAGGGGATCACATGTCCCCGGGACACTGTGATCGTCATAAATCCATGTCAGTTGGAATTGGACTATAGAAATGCATCAGGAGAGGCCTTCAAAAATTTTAGCAAAGAGTTCTCTGCCCGGTTGCTGGGTGGGTGTGTCTATGGTGGGTGTGACCTAGTTGGCCTCCTGCACCATGGCAAGGTGGGGGCATTTTGCCCTCCCCGGGCTCCGGAGGCTTTCCTCGAGCCTCCAGGAGGGCGAAAATGGCCTCCCCAGGCTCTGGAGGCCCTCTGGAGCCTGAACTTCCCAAACTTCCGGTAGGCCCATTTTTCACCCTCCCCGAGCCTCCATGCATGCCCTGCACTTAACTGCATCCAAAATGGGCTGCGTGGGGATTCCTGGGAGGAGCACGGTGGGGTAGGTGGGGCCAGCCAGGAGTGGGATTTGGGGGTTCTCCGAACTGCACAGAATCTTAGAGGTTCTCCCGAATCCCTGCGAACCCCCAGCAGTCCATGCCTCAAATGCATACATTTTTGTCTCATCATATTGTATCTGATAAATATTTATATATTTATTTATTTACATCCCGTTATTATTATTGTTGTTGTTTTTACACATAACTCAAGGCAGTGAACATATCCAACACATTTTCCTACCCCTATTTTCCCCACAATAATAACTATGTGATGAGAGTTGGGCTGAGAGAGAGAATGAAATAGACCCAAAATCACTCAGCTGGCTTTTATGACTAAGACGGGACTAAAACTCATGGTCTCCTGGTGATTGGCCCAAAAGTCACCCAGTTGGCTTTCATGGCTAAGGCGGGACTAGAACTCACAGTCCCCTGATGATTGGTCCCACAAATCACCCAGTTGGCTTTTGTAGCTGAGGCAGGACTAGAATTCACAGTCACCTGGTTATTGGCCTAAAATCACCCTATTGGCTTTCATGATTAAGGCAGAACTAGAACTCCCAGTCTCCAGTTTTTAAGGATAGTTCCAATTGGACCAAACTGGCTCTCCTGATTATCCGAATCATACTTCCTGTCTCAGCTCTTTAAAACCATAAGCCTGACTAGGTGGCTCAGTGGCTAAGACACTGAGCTTGTTGATCAGAAAGGTCGGCAGTTCGGCGGTTCAAATTCCTAGTACAGGTCTCCTGCGTGAGCAGGGGGTTGGACTAGATGACCTCCAAGGTCCCTTCCAACTCTGTTACTGTTATAAAACCACCTTTGGCTGTAGATAGTGTGTCCTGTTTTCTATATAACAATGAGAATCACTGCTGCTAGTAAAATGCTAGCCATGAAAGCAATACACGCACCCAATAAAGCAAATGGACAGGAATAGATATTTTGGCTCATTTATCGCTTCCACATTTCAGACGTTTCATGCATGGAGCCCACTTCTGTCACTGCCTCCTTCGACCCAAACGTGGTGTTCATTATCATTATTAATTACTCCTTAATTAGTCTGGCCAGCAAGTTTCCATCCTCACAACGTTTTCAATTACCATCCCTGATTCCAAATTGACATTCACAGCGAACACACCCTGACTATCAACAGCGGGCCCCACATTGAAATCAAATGCATGATAAAACTCCTCATTTTCATTCAGTGGTATTTTAGATTCTTGTTAAGCCGAGCTGCTGAGGTAATTTGTAACGTAATGACAGATTTAAATGGGGAGGCTTTAAAAGTTAATTCTAATTGATGCAAGCCGAGTGTGATTCTCTATTGTGGTGTTTGTTAAGCAGAAAAAGCTAAATGCTGGAGAAGGCATTGGCAAAAACAAGATCTGGGTTGGCACAGGTAGTCCTCAACGTACGACCACCATTGAGCCCAAAATTTCCTTTGCTAAGTGACACAGTTGTTAAGTGAGTTTTGGCCCAATTTACAACCTTATTTAGAATGGAATGGAATGGAACAGGAACAGAACAGAATATTAATAGACTAGACTAGACTAGACTAGACTGGACTGGACTGGACTGGACTGGACTGGACTGGACTGGACTGGACTGGACTGGACTGGACTAGACTAGACTAGACTAGACTAGACTAGACTAGACTAGGGTAGGGTAGGGTAGGGTAGGGTAGGGTAGGAGAGGAGGGAAGGGAAGGGAAGGGAAGGGAAGGGAAGAGAAGAGAGGAGAGGAGAGGAGAGGAGAGGAGAGGAGAGGAGAGGAGAGGAGAGAAGAGAAGAGAAGATATGGAACAGAACACAACAGAACAGAATAGAATAGAATATTTTTTACTGGCCAAGTATGAATGGACACACAAAGAATTTGTCACAATTGTTAAGTGAATCACTGCAGTTGTTAGGTTAATAACATGGTGGTTAAAGGAATCTGGCTTCCCCATTGACTTTGCTTGTCAGAAGGCCACAAAAGGGGAATCTCATGACCATTGGGTGCAACCATCATAAATATGAGTCCGTAGCCAATCGTCTGAATCTTGATCACGTGACCATGGGTATGCAGTCATAAGTGTGAAAAACAGTCATGTCACTTGTTTCGGTGCCGTTGTAACTTTGGATGGTCACTAAGTAAGTGGACTACCAAGTGGCCAAGGACTACCTATATTTAAAACGATGAAGGGAGAAACCTACAGGACTTCAAGAGACACCATCAGACAAATTCCGCAATTACCATACTTGGGATACATTTCCAAGATACAAGAATATGATGATGAACCATATTATCCATAAACCATAAACCATATTATTAGAGGCATATCAGTTTTTCAACAACATTATGGTTTGTGGTGGACACCACCAGCCCAGCTTCAAATCTTCTTCTTAGTTTCCAGATACCAAATGGTGAAGAGAGGAAATAATTCATTTCCTTATTAATGATTCCATCTTCCTTTTTTCTTTTTCTTTTTTCTTCTTCCAAATTTCTCAGCTTCAAGGGAAATCCTACAGAAAGGACTTAAACAGTGATGGGCTTCAGCCGGTTTGGGCCAGTTCGGGAAAACCGGTTGTTAAATTGCTGGCTGGCCCCTCTCCTCCCTGTCCTGTCCGTTCCAGGAGTCCCCATGCAACCCCATGCTCCCAGGTAAGTGCAGGGAGGCCTACTAGGCCCAAAACTGGCTGCTCGGGAGCGGGTGGGTGCAGTGCAGCCCCCCATGTCCCACTTTTGCTCTCAGGAAGCTGCAGGGAGGCCTACTAGGACCAATATAGGGTGTGGAAGGTGGGGTGCTCCCCACGGCCAGTTTTTGTTCCCAGGGGGGTTCAGGAGGCCGAGTACTGCCTGTCACATCCCCTGGCCATGCCCATTATGGCTATGCCCACCCAGCCGGTCATTAGGGCAAAGAACCAGTTTTTAAATTATTTGAATCCCACCACTGGACTTAAGGACATGTGTTAGGATATCGAATTTAGTAGCTGGAATGTTAAAAAGTGTACAATGGGCCAGAAGTCACAGTTGTAATTGATTAGAGGGTGCTGACTCATACATGAGGCAATCTACGCTATGATTGGTTGCCGTAAGCATAAAGGGGGTGTTTCCCTTTTTTCCCGCCTTTTTCTCTTCAGTGTGTTCTGTATACCTTTTAATTTACCTCATGATGTTCCTGTGTTCCTGCTTATCTTTTGTTTGTTCTTTCTGAACGATGACAAAGACTGCTGTAAATTTGAAAATTAAATATACATATAAATATATACATAAACTTACATCTCCTGGTGATTGGCCCAAAATCACCCAGTCAGCTTTCATGCATATATACATATATGACTACAACTTTGTGTTGTTGTCTCCAACGTCAACTGTTCAACTTTGGGACAGCTGCTATGCAATTCCTTGACAATTATATGCTGTCACTCAGTTAATGGTGATGTTTGGGCATATGTTTCACTCAGTGGTGAAATCCATTTTTTTTTACTACTGGTTCTGTGGGCGTCGCTTGGTGGGCATGGTGTGGTTTGGTGGGCATGGCTTGGTGGGCATGGCAAGGGAAAGATATTGCAAAATCTCCATTCCCACCCCACTATGGAGCCAGCCAGAGGTGGTATTTGCTGGTTCTCCGAACTGCTCAAATTTCCACTACCAGTTCTCCAGAACCTGTCAGAACCTGCTGGATTTCACCCCTGGTTTTACTAATTTTGAGTACATTTTAAGTATACTTAAGTACTTTTACTACATTTGTTTTTGTTGATATTGTCACTGTCTCCTGGTGATTGGCCCAAAATCACCCATCCGTCTTTCATGTGTAAGGCTAGACTAGAACTCACAGTCTCCTGGTGATTGGCTCAAAGTCACTCAGGCACCTTTAATGCGTAAGGCGGGACTAGAACTCAGAGTCTCCTGGCGATTGGCTCAGAGTCATTCAGGCACCTTTTATGCGTAAGGCAGGACTAGAACTCCCAGTCTTCTGGTGATTGGCCCAAAATAACCTAGACAGCTTTCATGCTTAAGGCAAAACTAGAACTAGAACTTACATCTCCTGGCGATTGGCCCAAAATCACCCAGTCAGCTTTCATGCATAGGGCAGAACTAGAATTAAAACTTACGTCTCCTAGTGATTAGCCCAAAGTCACCCAACTAGTTTTCATGGGTAAGGCAGGACTAGAATTCACTGTTTCCTTGTTTCTAGCCTCGTGCCTCACCACTAGATCTAACTGGCTCTCCATTTTTAAAGAATTGTGTTTGGCAGCGACAAAGGAAATATAGCCCCTTATGAAGCTATAAACCTTGTCAATTTGCAGACAAATGCAGCATTTTTTCATGAAATTGACAATAACTTTTTCCCTATCTTGGCAGAATTGGATGGCAGTAATATATAATGTTGTCTATTTCAAGGGAATGAAACCTGCCAGGTTTCAGATGAATAGATTCAGAGTGTTTTGTGTACAAGCAACCCTTAAGTAAATACCTTAGTAAGAAAGGTATTTACTTCCTTCTCTGTGTGTGAGGGAGTGTGTGTCAGTAAGTGCACGCACAAGAGGGGGAATAATATCTATTAATATGGCCTACAGAAAAAGTTTTAGTTAAAAAATTGCAATGATTGTTCATCATCCCAGAGTTACTTGTTTGAGATGGGCGATGGAAAGGAGGAAGGAGGGAGGGTGGGAGGGAGGGAGGGAGGGAGGAAGGAAGGAAGGAAGGAAGGAAGGAAGGAAGGAAGGAAGGAAGGAAGGAAGGAAGGAAGGAAGGAAGGAGAGAGTGGGAGGGAGGAAGGGAGGGAGGGAGGAAGGAAGGAGAGGGAGGAAGGAAGGAAGGAAGGAGAGGGAGGGAGGGAGGGAGGAAGGAAGGAGAGGGAGAGGGAGAAGGAGGGAGGGAGGAAGGAAGGAAAGAAGGAGGGAAGGAAGGAAGGAGGAAGGGAAGGAGGGAAGGAAGGAGGAAGGGAAGGAAGGAAGGAAGGAAGGAAGGAAGGAAGGAAGGAAGGAAGGAAGGAGAGAGTGGGAGCGAGGAAGGGAGGGAGGGAGGGAGGAAGGAAGGAGAGGGAGGAAGGAAGGAAGGAGAGGGAGGGAGGGAGGGAGGAAGGAAGGAGAGGGAGAAGGAGGGAAGGAGGAAGGAAGGAAAGAAGGAGGGAAGGAGGAAGGAAGGAAAGAAGGAGGGAAGGAAGGAGGAAGGGAAGGAGGGAAGGAAGGAAGGGAGGGAGGGAGGGAGGAAGAATGGAGTATGCTTTTTTGAGCCTTTGTGCATCTTCATGTTGTGAACTGGTTGTGCCATTTCCTGGATCATGAAGTACTAGTCAGTCTCTCGTGCCTGGGTCATCTTTTGCTTGGATTACTGCAATGCACTCTATCTGGGGCTACCCTTGAAGAGTATTTGAAAGGTACCATTGCTATAGAACACAGTGACACAGACAGTTCTCGAGGCCCCCTAGGATGGCACATATAAAACCGCTGTTATGTGAGCTAAATTTGGTTGCCGGTTTGCTTTTGGGGTCTGATTTTAGGTGTTGGTCATCACCTTTAAAGCCCTTCATGGTGTGGGACCAAGTTATCTGTGGAACCATCTCACCCCAATGAGATTGGCCCACCCCACTCACTCTGGCAGAAGGGGCTTGCTGTAGACCACATTGGTCAAGGAAGTTCAGTGAGCGGGATTTAGGAATAGAGCCTTTTCTTCCAGGGCTTCCAGCCTTTGGAACAGCTTGCCACTGGAAGTGGGATCTGCCCCACATTTTGGCCTCCCATGAGGACATTAAAACCTGGCTCTGTCAGTTGACTTGGGGCCCCAATACTGATAATTCTCAACCATAATTAAGACCAAAATTTCTGTTGCTAAGTAGGATATTTGTTGTACAAGGTATGAAACAGTGGCCTAAAAGATCACAAAACGGGACAAAATTCACTTAACAAGTGTCTCACTTAGCAACAGAAATTTGAGACTCGATTGTGGCCCTAAATCGAGGACTACCTGTATATAGATTTTCTCTGTGATGTTTTATCCCCAGCCTGTTCCTTCAGCTCTTCACCACTGTAACAAGGTGTAACTGTATAACTAAATCCTTATAACTAAACTCTGCAACTACCGTAAATCCTTGGTTATATACACAGAGGCATAGAATCAAAATCACGTGAAGTATTAGTACCACTTTATATAACCTTAGTAAAACCACACCTGGAATACTGCCCCCAGTTTTGCTCACCACATAACAAAAAAGATGTTGAGACTTTGGAAAAAGTGCAGAGAACTAAGATGATTAAAAGCCTGAAGACTAAAATATATGAAGAACAGTTGCAGGAATTGGGTATGTCTCAGTGGTGGGTTTCAAATTTTTTTACTACCGGTTCTGTGGGCGTGGCTTGGTGGGCATGGCTTGGCTTGGTGGGTGTGGCTTGGTGGCGTGGCAGGGGAAGGATACTGTAAGATCTCCATTCCCACCCCATTCCGGGGGAAGGATACTGCAAAATCCCCATTTCCTCCCGATCAGCTGGGACTTGGGAGGCAGAGAATAGATGGGGGTGGGGCCAGTCAGAATTTCCGCTACCGGTTCTCCAGAACTGGTCAGAACCTGCTGAAACCCACCTCTAGTATCTCTAGTTAATGAAAAGAAGGACTGGGGTGACATGATAGCAGTCTTCCAGTATCTAAGAGGTTGCCATAAAGAGGAGGGGATCAACATATTTTCCAAAGCACCAGAAGGCAAGAAGCAATAGGTGGAAACTAATCAAGGAGAGAAGCAACCTGGAATTAAGGAGAAACTTCCTGACAGTGAGGGCAATTGTCTATGGAGCTCCTCAGTGATCCAAGTCATGGTTGTCCCAAAGGTGCTTTTTTCAAGAGGCAACTGGACTTTCAGGCTTTCCTTTGGAGACTGTTCTGACCCAGCCTTAGCAGGAGCAAACAGATTCCTTGTCACCAAAAACCCCTCTTTATTTACCTCTTGTGAATTAATGGCATTCACCCACCGAAAAGTCCAGGCAAGAGTCCTTCAAGGAGTTAACTGCAGTTACAGACCTTATCAGTTCCTTGCAATAATTGCAAAGCCGTGAGCTCCCAGCCGAAAGGCTGCTAATGAAGTTCTGGTAAGCAGTCTTTGATGCATGAAAAACAATGAGCAAAATCTTCAGAAATACGAACGGTTGTCTCCTACGACCACCTGTCATGATAAATGCCTAACTATTACTTCTCCCTGACCACCCGGTCCTTCAAGGGTTAACTAACCACACATCCCATAATCCCTGTAACCACTCCTTACCTCTTGACCCCTCCTCCTGAGTACAAAAGGGCCAACCACATGTTCCACAGTTGATTCCAGATGTATACCTGAAAGAGAAAGGTACAAGGTCAGTGACCTCCAGTACTAACAGATCAACAATAAAACTACTGAAAAGAATTGGGTTATGTCTTTGAGTTATTGGGCTAGATCCAGTTCCTAACAAAATGGTAGCAGAGGTCGGTTGCCCATAACTCCAGACAATGACTGAACCCAACACCTATCCTGAAGAAGCAAACAGAGCACAGACCAGAGCTCTTACCAAGAAGATGGCTGAGAAGCTTGCAACCGAAGCCACAGCCATGGAGGAGACAGAAGCTGGAAGCGAACAGGACTCCAGCCTGGACTCACAATCAGATGAAGAGGGGCCATCCAAGGAAATCATCGCCCCGGAAGAAGAAACAGCACAGAAAATGAATAAATTCAAACTCTCCATCCTGAAACTGATGGAGGGAAACAGCAACAAAGAAAACCTCATCGCGGACCTTCAAAGCCTCTTCGAACAACAAGAAGCAGCGATCGAGGCCCCAAAGACCACAGAGAAAGAAAAGCCAGCAAAAAAGGGTAAGCCACCCCAACCCGATGACCCTGAGCCGGCAGAATCCATCTCCGCGCCCCCTTCCCGGCGGCCATCTTGGGACGAGCACCAGCCAATGGGAAGCCAGGATTTGAATCCCTTGGCGCGAAAATGCCCGAACCCCGAAACAGACGAGGGAGACTCAGAAAGTGACTACGAAGAGCCCAACTCTGAAAGCGACCACGAAGAGATCGCAATAACAAAAAGAAAAACGCCCACCGATCTCGAGTTGCAAAAGGCAATCGAGACCATCACCGCTGCCCTAGGCTCTGCTTTCGAGCCTCCCGCGGCACTCAATAAATCGAAGAAAAATCCCGGGGGGCACAAGAAGGCCAGGACAACCAACAGAGACCAGGCAACCGAGGCACAGCCCACAAAAAACTCCGCGCGCACCAGCAACCGGCACAAAAGACCGCCCGCCTGCAGGAAAAGTCAACCGCAGGACTCGAACTCACCACCCGCTACACCGACAACGCGAGGCCCGAGGCAGAAGAGAAGGACCGGCTACTCACCAACGCCACGACACCCACCAGGCCAGTCCACGCGACCAGGGACCAGCGACCACGAGGGAGGATCAGCCGCCGCCGCCGCCATTGCCGCCGAGCCGCCGGGAGCAGGAAGTCCTCAACCTACGACCTCCGCTGCTGCCGCGCCGCCGACCCGCGAAAGTCCTCGACTTACGACCGCGTCGCCCCCTCACCTTCTGCCCTTCTTCGCCGGGGATCCGGCCATCCAGCAGTGGTGTCCACCTCAGGGAGGGATCTTCGGACCCACCGGAGGCGGGTCCAGCCTCCCACCGACGGGCCTAGGCCTAGGCCTGGGAGCTCCAGCAACAGGAACCTCACCCGATGGACTCCAGCGCGGAATGAGCTTCGCGCATGCCCAGTACCTGCCTGTAATAAGAGAAGCAAGTTACATAGATCCAAGCAAGTACAGAATGGCCACAGACATCCCAAAGCCTTATTGTGAATTTAATCACAACTTGGACCATGGACAGCTCCCCCCAGTAAGTAACCTTACTAACATTTCTGGGGCAAATTATGCCAATTTGCCAAAACTGCAGTTAGATGGGGGTAATATTATAGAATGGAGCCAACAATTAAGAGTTGCTCTTATGAGAGAGAATGCACTGTTCCTAGCTAACAAACCTCCCCAAAAGCCCTGGTCACTGGAAATTGACTGCATTCATCACAGGGCATTTTGCATCATGTTAACCTCCATTCCATCCGCTATGTATCCATCTATTGAGGACAATCTAACTGTTTATGATATTATGCAAAAATTATGTAACCTGTTTTATAGCCAAAGCAGAGCCACCACCACTAGACTATCCAGGGAGTTCCACTCCACCAAGCATAAGGCAGGGGTCCCCATGAGTGAGCACATCTTAAAGATGAATGCTGCAAGGACAGAACTCATGCAGAGGGGGGAAATCATCACTGAAGAGAGCATGATAAGCATAATCATAAACTCTCTTGATAGCAGCTGGGACATATTCATGACCCAACTAAATAGCCTCAACATGCAATACCTCACACTAGGCTCACTGACCAGTCAGCTTGTTGCAGAGGACACCCTGAGGAGGGAACGCCAACTAGCCAAAGGGGACCCCAGACCCACAAAGAGGGTGGATTTCCAGGATAGGGCCAGGGATACCTCAGAATGTTATTCTTGTGGATCGAGGAACCACTTAAAGAAGGATTGCCCCAGGAACCATAGGGATAGGGGGCAGCACGACAGTAGAGGGGGAAGGTCACCTGAACGCAGGTACCCAAAGGAAAGGGGGCGAGGATGGTCACCCAACCCCAAGAAACACCACGAGCGCAGAGACCACTCCAGGGAGAGTAGCTCTGGCTCCATGTACGGGATCAGGCACGATGACCCAGATGACAAACACAAGATAGAGAGAAACTCATGGCTTCTAGATTCAGGGGCCACAAGTCACACTACCTGTAACCCAGAGCTGCTAGACTCACTCACAAAAATAGACTCAGAGATAAAGGTGGCAAACCAAAGCAAGGTCAGAGTAGTGGGGAAAGGAAACGTACACATCACACAGCTAGGGGACTTAAAAGAGGTACTGTACATACCAGAGATTCCCCACAATGTGCTAGCCATCACGAGGCTAACACGAGACACAAATATAGAAATAAAGTTTAAAGATGGAAAGGCACACTTGATCAAGCAGGGGAAAGAGATAGGAAAGGTAACCATACACGAGGGACTCCCCTACTTCACACCCAATGCAAGAGAGGAAGAAGGCATTGATACCAGCACAAACCACAGGATAGATAAGTATCCAGAAACAGAGGGGGTGCAGCAGGAGGCAGGAAGTAGCCATGAGAAGACAAGCAAGTCCGTATCTATCGGCAAGCCACTGCATGATAACTGCGCCCATCTCCTCCACAGGAGACTGGGACACATAAGCTTCCCCATTGTAAAGAAAATGACGGAATGTACCGAGGGTCTCAAAGTAAAGAACTGCGAAAACTACTTGGAGTGTTCAGTTTGTAAGCGTTCTAAGATCAAGGTTAAGGCCATCCCCAGGGGATCCAAACGAACCACGGAATACCCCTTCCAATTGGTGCATATGGACTTGGTAGGGCCAATGAAACCCTCTGTAGGACATAGGAAGCGGTTCTTCCTCACGATTGTAGATGACTACACCAGGTATGGGTATGTCTACTCCCTGAGACACAAAAATGAAGTGTTCCAAAGGTTTAAAGAATTCCACAGGAGAGTAGACATGCAACACAACATGAGAATAAGGCAGATAATGACCGATAGGGGCTCAGAGTTCATGGCCAAAGAGTTCACAAGGTGGCTGAGGGAGCAGGGCATAGCGCATTACACCTCTTCACCTTTCTCCCCCTTCCAAAATGGAGTCTCAGAGAGAAAAAATGAGGTGTTGCAAACCATGATGAGATGCACCCTGGAGGATGCTGGGATGGGGCAGCATTTCTGGTCAGAGGCATTACACTACGCCAATTACACCCTGAATAGACTATGGTCAAGCTCTATCAATAAGACACCATACGAGATGCTATACAACAGAAAGCCCAACATTGCTCACTTACACATATTCGGCGCCCCAGCTGATGTCCACATTCCCAGGCAGCTAAGAAGAAAGGGGGAAAAATTATCAAAAAGGTTAAGGTTCGTGGGTTACGAACCGGGCACAAAGGGCTACAGATTTGTCGACAACAATAACCGTTTTGTGGTTTCCAGATCAGCCAGTTTCCACGAAAACGCAAACTGGTCGAGGGTACACTCCAATGACATCCCAACCAATAGGGTCACGTTCGAGCATGACCAAGGGGAAAGGGAGGTCAGAGAGGTCACAGGGCACAAAGCCAACCATCGCAAGGCAAGCGTCAAAGGTTGGAAAGAAGGGCACCCCTCACTGAAGATAGATGACCTAACGGATAATGAGGCAGACAACATGCAGGAAACCGAACCAACCCCCAGCAGGCCAATCAGAGGAACCAGAAACAAGCTACCAAAGAAGTTAGAGGACTACGTTATGACCATCCACAACACCCATTTCATGCCCAGCTCATATGAGGACATCCTCGGGCTCCCCCAGGAAGAAAAAGAAAAATGGATGTCTGCCATGGAGAAGGAGATGGAAAGCCTAAGGAACCTCCAGGTATACTCACCTGCCCAAGTTCCAGGGGACAAAAAACCAATAGGAACCAAATGGGTGTTCAGGGTCAAGACATTAGAGGACAACAAGGTCCTATACAAGGCAAGATTAGTCGCGCAGGGTTTCGCCCAAAGATACCCCGAAGACTATACAGACACCTACTCGCCAACCGTCAGGGCGGAGAGCGTCAAAAGCGCCCTGGTGATAGCCACCATCCTAGGCTTGGAGGTCTTCCAGTTCGACGTGCAAACAGCGTACCTGCACGCCGAGTTGGACAAAGAAATATACGTCAAGGCGCCGCCTGGGTACAACAAAGGCGAGGACCAAACCTGGCTGCTGAACAAAAGCCTGTACGGACTCAAGCAGTCAGGCAAAAGGTGGTATGACTGCCTGGCCAAGGCCCTCAGATCCATGGGCTTCGAGGCCACCTCAGCCGACAAATGTTTCTTTACGAGGAGAGAAAACAACACATTCGAGGGTGTGCTCGTTTACGTGGACGACATCTTGTACATCAGCAAACACAAGGACAGATGTGACAAGTTCGCCACCGACCTGGGTAGCCACTTCTCCCTAAAGTCACTCGGGAAGATTGACAGGTACCTAGGGGTCCAAGTGATAAAAACCAACAAGGGCTTCCGCCTCTCCCAGAGAGAAAAGATCATCGAGCTGCTGTCCAAATGCAACATGTCCGAAGCAAAACCCAGCGAGACCCCCATGCAGCCTGAGTTCCTGAAGACCATGTATGAGGAATCTGAACCCTTCACAGACAACAAACTGTATAGATCAACGATAGGGTCACTGCTATACATATCCAACTGGACCAGGCCCGACATCGCCTTAGCCGTCAATCTACTGTCCAGGCATGTAAGCAAGCCCACGTTAATACACTGGAACGCCATCAAAAGACTACTCAGATACTTAAAATTCAGCGCGGATGCCCTACTCTGCCTAGAACCAGAAACATCCGAGAAACCAAAGCTAACCTGCTATGCTGACGCTGACTGGGCTGGGGACATAGGATGCAGAAAAAGCACCTCTGGCTACGTGCTACTACTCAACAATTGCCCCATCCATTGGTACACTGGAAAGCAAAAACTGGTGGCCACATCAACCACGGAAGCAGAATTTGTTTGCCTATCAAAGGCCGCAAACAATTTAGTATGGTTCGATGACCTGCTCTGCGACATCTGGGCTGAACCCTCATATCCAATAGTTATCCACGAAGACAACAAAGCAGCAATAGAGATCTCTAGGGCCGATGCCATAGGTCAGCGTTCTAGACACATTGACATTAAATACAAACACGTCAGGCAGTTTTCAGAGATAGGATTCATTAGAGCAGTACACTGTGACACAGAGGAGCAAACAGCAGATATTCTCACTAAACCCCTACCACATAAACAACATGCTTACCTAATGTCAAAAATGCGTGTTTGCTTGTAATTCATGTCTGTACTTGTGTATTTCCTGTATGTGTGCATACATTACCCCTGGTATCCAGTTAGGCATTTAGAGGGGGTTTTGTCATGATAAATGCCTAACTATTACTTCTCCCTGACCACCCGGTCCTTCAAGGGTTAACTAACCACACATCCCATAATCCCTGTAACCACTCCTTACCTCTTGACCCCTCCTCCTGAGTACAAAAGGGCCAACCACATGTTCCACAGTTGATTCCAGATGTATACCTGAAAGAGAAAGGTACAAGGTCAGTGACCTCCAGTACTAACAGATCAACAATAAAACTACTGAAAAGAATTGGGTTATGTCTTTGAGTTATTGGGCTAGATCCAGTTCCTAACACCACCACTCCCCTTTCCTTCTATTTATTCCCCAGCCGGGGAGGGGCCATTCAGCATCCACGTGTGCTTTGCTTCCCGAGTCGACTCCTTGTCCTCCATTGTTCACCTTTCCTAACTGCTCTGTGCATACGTGCATTTGGAACAGGCCCCAGCTGTTCTTCCTCCTCACTCATCTCAGCCTCCAAAAGCAGCTGCCTCTCTGGTGGCTGGGAAATATCGGACGGCCCTGGCTCTATCTCTGCGTCCTACGCAGAGCATCCATCAGAGCCTTCCCCAGACTCCAGAACTGGCCCAAGTTCCTCCCCAACCTCCTCATCGTCCAAGTATGGCCACATACTCGTCTGGCGAGCCACAACAGAGACGCTTCACTTCTCATTCAAGAGATCCATCAGCTCTGAAGAAGCTTCTTGGATGAGAAGCGAAACATCTTCAAAGAAAAACCAGAAACTCCAGTTGCCTCTTGAAAAAAATAGCACCTTAGGGACAGTGAAAACAATTAATCAATGGAACAGAAGTTGCCTTCAGAAGTTTTGGGTGCTCCATCACTGGAAGAGACTGGACAGCCACTTGTCTCAGATTTTATAGAGTCTCCTGCTTGAGCAGGAGGTTGGACTAGAGGACCTCCGAGGTCCCTTCCAGCTCTATTCTGATTGATTAAACTCCATCCACCTTGCTTCCGATCGATCTCTTCTTTTTCCTTCTACCTTGCTCAGCATTTTCCAGGTAGCTTAGCCTTCACATAATGTCTCTGAAGTAAGATCATAATTTGAGCTTGCTCCTTCGTGTCTCAAATGAGAAGTCTGGCTTGACTCGTTCCATGATTCTCAGGTTTGTTTTCTTGGCTACCCAGCCCAATTCTCAGGAGTCTTCTTCTTTAACGCTAACATTTTAAAGTCTCTCCTTATCCTGGTTCTTTAGAATCATTAGAGCAGGAAGGTAAAATTTTACCCAGAGTGTTTGACCACGTTTAATTCATGTTAATTGGGTGCTAAACATTAGCAGGCAAGAAATTCAGAAGGGGCTTTGACCATGATGGGAACATAATAATCCCATCAGAAGACAAGAATGCAAATTATGTTATCAAATTAAACCTGATCACATGCTGGGCAGCTGGGCCAAGGAATGTTAAACTTTCAGAGGGCATCCATGTCCAGTCAGCATGTTAATTAGCTTCTCTTTCAGTGGCAAAATGCTATTACTTCAATCACTTTCCAATTGCTATACGTAATTAATTTCACTAAGGCTACTGATCTAAATGAGATAATTACTTATCACTCCAATAGGTAATCTTTTAATATAAGCGTTCTTGATTTTTATTTTTTTTTATTTATTTTTTTTTTAAAAAATGCTTTATTCTTAAGCACCTCACATGAAATGATACTGTATGTAACATGATCCGGGAGGCATGCTAATTAAAACATTAATTAAAGGCTTAGGCACCAAGGCATTGATATTAGCACAGCCTTCTGGATTGATACTCTTGGCTCAGTATTTCATAATTGACGGGGTTTTTTTTGAACAGCCTGCTCTGCTCACGTGAAAATGTGAAAGTCTAATGAACTACAGGTAGTCCTTGATTTATGACCACAATTCAGCCCAAAGCTTCTGTTGCTAAGCAAGACAGTTGCTAAGTGAGTTGTTGGAAGGAAAATCCATCTGGTTCAGTTCCAAGCTGGAAGAAAGACAGTGGAAATAAAATGGAGACTGGAGGCTGATTGGAAAGAAGGTCCTTTTATTGATTGACAGAACCATAGAGTTTGTGGTTCTGGGGTAGCTGACCAAATGGAGTTGAGAGTGGGTGGGTTTTATACCTTCTGGATTCCTACGGGGTCATGTAGGGGTCATGGCTGGCTCTATAGGCAAAAGGGGAAATGCAAATCCTAGGTGTCTGAGCTAATCTTGTCAACCTTTGGCTTGTTGCTTATCTGGAGTTTCTTTCTGACCCGGTCTTTCTGAATGGATTATCAAATCTACATTTCTAAAAGCTGGCCTCTTCAGTTTCTGCTTGGGGCAGGGAGACTGGGGCTGGTTTCTTTCTCCCTTAATATTTTTTTTTTCATTTCTCCTTTAGGGGAAATATTCTATCCTGCCTTTTTAATATTCCCCCAAATATTTCATTCTTCGGGGGAGGGGGGGCTTCCCACAGTTTTATCCCATTTTACAAACTTTCTTTCCTCTGTTTTTAAGTGAATCACTGCAGTTGTTATGTTAGTAACGCGGTTGTTAACTGAATCTGGCTCCGCCGTTGATTTTGCTTGTCAGAGGGTTGCAAAAGGAAGACCCTAGGACAGGGGTCGGCAACCTTAAACACTCAAAGAGCCACAAAGGTCCTAACTGGAAGCCCCCGTTCAATTCTGGAGCTGACCGGAAGTCCCGTTCCCCCACCATAGAGTCTTCTCCTAGCGAGGCATCCTTTTTCCTCCACCTGTCCTAACCGAAAGCTCTATCAATTGTGGAGCCGACCAGCAACAGGGAGCCGCAGCATAGGGATGAAAGAGCCACATGCAGCTCCAGAGCTGCAGGTTGCTGACCCCTGCCCTAGGACATTGCAACCGTCATGAAGATGAACCGGTTGCCAAGCATCTGAATCAGTGGTGGGTTCCTTCCGGTTCGGTCCGGTTTGGCCGAGCCGGTAGCGGTGACGATATGACGTCACTGAACCGGTTCTCCCCCCCAGCCCTCCCACCCCCCCCACCCCCCCACGTTATTCTTACCTTTTATTTGGTCCCACCCCCAATCTATTGCTGCCTCCTGAGTCCCAGCTGATGACTAGAGGGAAAAAAACTGTTTAAACTCTTGCCGCGGGGCTTCAAAGGGCCGCCCTACAGCTGATCAGTGTTAAAAGCAAACAAATGAGTTGGGTCGTAAGAGCGAGGACTGGTCGTAAGTACGAGGACCTTCCAGAAATGACTCTGACCAGTTAGCCACGCCCACCTAGTCACATGACCTCCAAGCCACACCCACAAAATAAGCCATGCCCACAGAACCGGTAGTAAAAAAATTTAGAACCCACCCCTGATCTGAATGTTGATCACGTGACTGTGGGGATGCTGCAACAGTCATAAGTGTGGAAAACGGTCATAAGTCACTTTTTTGCAACTTCGAACGGTCACTAAATGAAGTTGTAAGTCGAGGACTACCTGAAATCAGTTACTATTATTGGTTATGTTGCTAATGACTTATGTCTGGTGTGAATCTCTGCTTAGGTGGGTGTGGGCTTTGGAATACGATGTTTTCTGAGTTTTTTGTTTTGTTTCCGTCTTACTGTCTCCTTTGAATGGTATGTGGTTATATCTATGTATCTATTGATGGCTGATCTATCTGAGTGTAAAACCTCCAGGAATTCCCTGGCATTTTTGGATTTAGCTTGGTCTAAGATACTCACTGTTTCCCAGTGCAAACTGTGGTTCGGCCTGTCCACGTGTTGTGAGTTTCCATCATGTCTTCTGACTGCTAGTTGGTGTCCATATCAGTCTTCTACCTATTTATCCTACCTATTGAATATTATAATCCTTATATTTTATGTTGGAGGTCCGTGTTGGCGAACCTATGGCACGCGTGCCACAGGTGGCATGCGGAGCCATATTGGTGGGCACGCGAGTGTTGCCCTAGCTCAGCTCAAGTGCCCATGTGTGCACCGGCCAACTGATTTTCAGGCCTTCCGGTCCCACCGGAAGTCGGGAAACTGGCTGTTTCCAGCCTCTGGAGGGCCTCCTGTGGGATGGGGAAGGCTGTTTTTGCCCTCCCCAGGCTCTTAGAAAGCCTCTGGAGCCTGGGGAAGGCGAAAAAACGGGCCTACCAGGCCCACTGTGACATCATGTGCCAAAAGCAGGGGAAAGCGTGGGGGAGTCACGTACGCATGCGCGGGAGGGCGGGGCACATTGAATTATGGATGCGGGCACCCGCACCCGTGACCCCCCCCGCTCCCCCCGCTTTTGGCACGCAATGGCAAAAAGGTTAGCCATCACTGTTGTAGGTGATTCCTGTTTTTTTCTTCTTCTTGGGCTATTGAGTCTTTTGATTATATGAGATGTTTTGTAGGGCTTTGTGCACTAAAGTTTAGGATAGCTGGTTCCTTTTTTTAAAAAAGCTGTGTTTATTCTAGGACTACCATGTTTTCCCGAAAATAAGACCCTGTCTTATATTTTTTTGAACCCTGAAATAAGCCCTTAGCCTTATTTTCAGGGAGGTCTTATTATTTTGGGGCACGTGGAGCAAGATGGGACTCCTCCTGATTTCCAGCTCTGCGTTTAAATATTTTCAGGGAGGGTTTATTTTCGGGGGGAGGCTTATTTTAGCGCATGCGCTCAAAAGCCCGATTGGGCTTATTATCAGGGGATGTCTTATTTTCGGGGAAACAGGGTAGTGCTAGAGTTTCAATAAGATTCCTACCTTAAAATAATGAGTTAAATCACCTATTTTTGGTTGGAGAGGATTCTAGGTTGTGGTACATGTAAGTCTGTGTCTACATCAGAGGTGGGGAATTGGCTGGCTCAGGAATTTTGGGAGTTGACGTCCACCAGTCATAAAGGGGCTGTAGTTCCCCGTCTCTGGTAATAATAATAATAATAATAATAATAATAATAATAATAATAATAATAATAATAATAATAATAATAATAATAATAATAATTTTATTTCTATACCGCCCTTCTCCCGGAGGACTCAGGGCGGTGTACAGCCTATTAAAAGCTCAAGACAAACATCAATTAAAATTATTTAAAATTATTAAATAATTCGGCTCAATTTAAAACCCTAGAAATTTAAAACACCCAATTTAAAATTATTATGTTGATAGCCCGGCCTGGCGGAACAACAGGGTTTTGAGTGCACAGCGAAATACCCGGAGGTCGGAGATCTTATGTATTTCGGGGGGCAGTTCATTCCACAGGGTTGGGGCTCCCACAGATGCTAATGCTCATCCCTACATTTTTTTTTTTTAACGAGCCTGTAATCTCTTAATTTGGATCAGAGTCAGGGTGACTGAATGGAACTGAGCGTTTACTAGCCGGATGCCCTTCCTGACGCCTATACGGAGTTCACAGCAGGTTTTTTTTTTTTTTTTGTGCCCTGAGAGAGAAAAACATCTGCCACTACCTCGGATTGAACTCTCAACTTCCCAAATGGGAGACAAGCATCTTCTTCACTAAACCACCACGCTGCTCATAATGCTAATCCCTACAATAAACACTTACATTCACAGCATGGGATTCATTTACACAGATTGTTGTTGTTGTTGTTTTTTCACCAGAAACCTTGCTTTTATTGGTATGCTTATATCCATTCAACTGATTACTCAACTATATCTTGCCAGTTCATCAACAATGATTGATTCACTTAAGTGACAAATCTACTTAAAATGGATTGCATATTTCCCATATAATCAAGTAATATCTTTAAATTGTAATGAAAAGAGCTCCGGCATTTACCTGCTAAATTCTGCATTTCCTAAACGGTTAGTTTTAAATTTCTCTTCCTTACAGGAGGGCGTCCTGGTGTTATTAATAGATTTTTTTGTGATCACCATTATTCAGTGTTTATCTTATTTGTTCATAGATAATTTGGCCCACTTCTTCTTCCTCGCTGCAAGAAATTGTTTTTATGCTGGCTAATTATCTTCCAAATGCAGCATTTGTTATCGGAGCCTAGACAAAGCTGAAATGTTGAGATGAATCAAGCAATTTAAAATGAAATTCGGTGTAGAGAAAAGTAAAATCTTACACTTAGGCGAGAAAAACCGAAAGCGCACTGGGTGAAACCAGGCTGAATAGCAGTAACTGTGAGAGGGATCTTGGAGTCTAAGTGGCTCAGTGGCTAAGACACTGAGCTTGTTGATTAGAAAGGTCGGCAGTTCGGCGGTTCAAATCCTTAGTACAGGTCTCCTGTGTGATCAGGGGGTTGGACTAGATGACCTCCAAGGTCCCTTCCAACTCCGTTACTGTTAACTTGTAAATATGAGCCAGCAGTGTGCGGCGGCGGCAGCCAAAAAAGCCACATTTGCAAACCAGTAGGGAAGGTTTGCACCTATACTGAGACATAAATTACAGAAAGCCACACTTGCTCAGTCGTTGCCCAGGTCAACAGGGACCATGCTACGATAGGTGTTGGATTTCTTGGACATCTGGTGAAAAATGGGCTACAGAACTCGGAACTGTTGGCTGAGCAACCAGGGTCAGCAGCTGCAGAACTGGAAGGAATGGTGTTTACCCATCACAAATACACAATGATTGAAAACACAGAACTAGCATTCTCATATATATATTTTTTATTTGATTTATATGCCGCCCTTCTCCGGAGACTCAGGGCGGCTTACAATGCGTTAAGCAATAGCCTTCATACTTTTGTATATTTTATACAAAGTCAGCTTATTGCCCCCACAAACTGGGTCCTCATTTCACCTACCTTAGAAAGGATGGAAGGCTGAGTCAACCCTGAGCCTTGGAGAGATTCGAACCAGCAGAAATTGCAGGCAGCTGTGTTAATAACAGGGAATTCAATAGGTTTCTGTGAAGTATTGAAAGCCAGACAGTGACAATCGGATCGCCTCTATTCAGTGGTGAAATCCAATTTTTTTTTACTACTGGTTATTGGGCATGGCTTAGTGTGGCTTGTTGGGCGTAGCTTGGTGGGCATGGCAGGGGAAGGATACTGCAAAATCTCCATTCCCTCCCCACTCCTGGGAGAAGGATACTACAAAATCTCCATTCCCACCCCACTCCTGGGAGAAGGATACTGCAAAATCTCCATTCTCCCCCCTCCTGGGGGAAGGATATTGTAAAATCTCCATTCCCACCCCACTCTGGGGCCAGCCAGAGGTGGTATTTGCCGGTTCTCCGAACTGCTCAAAATTTCTGCTACCGGTTCTCCAGAACCTGTCAGAACCTGCTGGATTTCACCCCTGCCTCTATTTCTTTGGAAAGCATCAATCCAGTGGTGAAATCCAAATTTTTTTACTACCGGTTCTGTGGGCGTGGCTTGGTGAGTGTGGTGTGGCTAGCATGGCTTGGAGGGCGTGGAAGGGAAAGGATACTGCAAAATCTCCATTCCCATCCTACTCCAGGGGAAGGATACTACAAAATCCCCATTCCCTCCCCACTCCTGGGGGAAGGATACTGCAAAATCTCCATTCCCACCCCACTCTGGGGCCAGCCAGAGGTGGTATTTGCCGGTGCTCCGAACTGCTCAAAATTTCCGCTACCGGTTCTCCAGAACCTGTCCGAACCTGCAGGATTTCACCCCTGCATCAATCCCAGTCCTTTCAGCCAAAGACTGTACTTCAATTTTGCAAAAATACGACACGCTGTGATTTATGCATTTCGGAGAAGGGAAGGAAAAAAAAATACTATTTATTTATTTATTAGTTAGACTTCTATACCGCTTCAAAGTGCTTTGCAGCCCTCTCTAAGCAGTTTACAAAGTTAGCATATAGCATATTAACATATTGCATTAGCATATTGCCCCCAACAATCTGGGTCCTCATTTTACCCACCTCGGAAGGATGGAAGGCTGAGTCAACCTTGAGCCGGTGAGATTTGATCTGCTGATCTGCTGAACTAGCCGTCAGCTGAAGTAGCTGCAGTACTGCACTCTAACCACTGCGCCACCTCGGCTCATCCCTGGAAAGGGTCAATAGATGGACAAAAATACCAAATCCAGACTGAACATCTGGCTGACTCTGCAATGGATCCTAATTCTGAAAGTGTGTAACCAGTAGGAAGATGGTACAGGTACTCCTCGACTTACGACCAAAATTGAGCCCAAAATTTCTGTGGCTAAGCAAGACATTGGTTGAGCGATTTTTGCCCCATCTTACGACCTTTCTTGTCACCGTTCTTAAGTGAATCACTGCAGTTGTTAGGTTAGTGACACGGTTGTTAAGTGAATCTGGCTTCCTCGTAGACTTTGCTTGTCAGAAGGCCGCTCTCAGCCCATCAGGGCTGGCCTGGCCGGAACTATAATAAAGCCAACACGAAACGACCACAAGGGTAGCTGGAATTGTGTCTTTGTTTTCTCCGTAACAGGCAAGCCACAGAACGCAGTGAAAATGCAATAAGGCATGTGAGATCAGTGCTGGGAGCACCCACTTTCCAGCGCTGTTTTTATCCCCCACTCTCCATCCCCAATTATCCGGCTTTTAACCTCCCAATTACCCAATTACCCAACTGTCAATTACCCAATTACTCTATGACGTAACCCTCCCCCCTAGCAGCTAACATTTGGCATAGGTGACCCAGGATTATATCAGACTATTTCCCTGGCAGCCTTCCAGGCCAGCATTGTGGGTTGCATCTTGGCTGAGGCGATCCCACACATGACCAAATGTCCAGATCCTCACCTTCCTTATCAGCTATGAAGCGGCGACCCGTCAGCTGTGCTGCAGCGGCTCAACAGCTCCGATACCGCGGGGACACAGTGGAGTGGCACAGGGGCTTCCGGTCACCACTCAGCCCTACCGCGAGATGCCCGGGATCGGCCAAGAGGTGCATGGGCTCTCTGACGCCTCCCACAATCCAAGATATGTGCTGGTATGTTATACCTCTGCCGGGTAGTGCTGTTTTCGATGCCACGACTTCCATGTTGTCCTCCCCAATTGTGGCGAGCCCGAGGACTGGGCTCGACAGCCACTAAAGGGGATCACATGACCCTGGAAAACCGCATGTCAACTCGCAAAGCATCCATGGCCTGCTCTCGAGTTGCCATAGGCAGGAGGGGAAAAAACTGATGGAGCAGCACAGCAGCCACAACCAGAAGCACATTCCATGTATACCTTTCTCAAGGCTGTATCCCAGATTACTGGCAACAGTCGGAGGGGCATGATCTCTACAGTCCGCGAAAGTGCTCCGTTGGAGAATGTGATTTATGACACACCCTGGGAAGCGGGGGGGGAGGGGGAAGCAGGGTCATAATTGGGCAATAAATTATTTGGGCAATAAATTATTATTGGGCAGAGCTGGCTTCATTTGGGTACGTGCTGACATGTTGCTCCTAATAAATAACGGGATTTCTTTTGAAGCTTGGCTTGAGACTCATGGTTTAATTAGGGCGTCTGTCGGAACCTTGACACTGCAACAGTCATAAATATATGCCAGTTTCCAAGCATCCTAGTTTTGATCATGTAACCATGGGGGGGGGGGGCTGTTGCAATGGTCATAAGTCTGAAAATGGTCACTTTTTTGTAACTTCGGACGGTCACTAAATGAACTGTTGTAAGTGGAGGACTTCCTATAGTTCCGGCAGGCACCGGGCCCTCTGAACTGCCACAACTCTGCAAAAGCGAGCAGCGTAGCACGGTGGTATCGCACCCACCCCCCCATTAATAGAAATACCTGCCGTAGCATCTATCAGGATTAGTGGATTTAAAAAAAGCTCTTTGAACGGCTGGCGCAGATCATTAATGAGAACGCTCGAAACGGAGCTGATGATGTTCACTCTTCTGACCCTTTCATTTAACGGCCTTTTAGCTCCAGCAGGATTCCCAAATTGGCACAGAATAGGATTTCCAAGGGCCTTAACATTCCCTGGCAGGTGACCAGATGATACCATCTACGGGTTGTAAACCTATTTCCACACTACATTAGGGATTTAGCAGAGCAGGTCGATTCAATTCCCTCTCCCCCTTCCCTTCCCTCGTCCTTTCTCCTTCTCCCTTTTCAAGGTAAAATCAAAGAGAACAGGAAGGAAGACTGGTTTTATTCTATTTCTATTCATTTCACTTATTTTGAAGCCGGTGTAGGAAGTCCTCAACTTACAACAGTTTGTTAGTAACCGTTCAAAGTTACAACGGCATGGAAAAAAGGGACTTGTGACTGTTTTTCACACTTAACGACCATTGCAGCATCCCTGTGGTCACCTGATAAAAATTCAGAGACTTGGCCCCTGACCCATATTTATGATGGTTGCAGTGTCCCAGGGTCACGGCAGGGGTGAAATCCAGCAGGTTCTGACAGGTTCTGGAGAACTGGTAGCGAAAAGTTTGAGTGGTTCGGAGAACTGGCAAATACCACCTCTGGCTGGCCCCAGAGTGCGGTGGGAATGGAGATTTTGCAATATCCTTCCCCCAGGAATGGGGATTTTGCAATATCCTTCCCCCAGGAGTGGGGAGGGAATGGGGATTTTGCAGTATCCTTCCCCCAGGAGTGAGAAGGGAATGGGGATTTTGCAATATCCTTCCCTCAGGAGTGGGAAGGGAATGGAGATTTTGCAATATCCTTCCCCCAGGAATGGGGAGGGAATGGGGATTTTGCAATATCCTTCCCCCAGGAATGGGGTGGGAATGGAGATTTTGCAGTATCCTTCCCCTGCCACACCCACCAAGCCACACCACACCACGCCCACCAAGCCACGCCCACAGAACCATTAATAAAAAAATTGAATTCCATCACTGGATCACGGGATCTCCTTTTGCAACTTTTCTGACAAGCAAAGTCAATGAGGAAGCCAGATTCACTTAACAACCGTGTTACGATGTAGAATTATTTGTTTTACCTATTTATTATTTTACTTCCTGGAGGAAGCCGAGCTGGCATAGATATATAACACTGGAGATGGACTTCTTATGACTTAAGGTAGCCCTTGATTTTCGACCGAAATTGAGCCCAAAATTTATGTCGCAAAACAAGACATTTGTTAAGTGAGTTTTGCCTCATTTTACAACCTTTCTTGGCACCGTTGTTCAGTGAATCATTGCACTTGTTTAAATTAGCAATACGGTTGTTAAGTGAATCTGACTTTGCTTGTCAGAAGGTCGCAAAAGGGGATCACATGACCCCGGGGACATTGCAACCGTCATAACTATGAGTCAGCTGTCCAATGTCTGAATTCCGATCCTATGAACATGGGGAATGCATAAACAGTCGTAAGTGTGAAAAACGCTCGTAAATCATTCTTTTCAGTGCCGTCGTAACTTTGAACGGTCCCTAAATGAATGGTTGTAAATCGAAGGCTATCTGCACTCTAGGAGGTGAAGAAGACAAGCTTCAGGAAATCTTTTTAATTTGTAAATTAAAACTATTCCAAGACCGTTTTAAAAGAAGTGTTGCCAGGCTCGGTCTTCTCCATCATTCCTATAACACTACGCTGGATGTTTCATTCCTTAGAGAAGAACTTTGAATTGCTTTCTCACGCTCTCCCAGGAAAATTTAAAGTTGATTTAAAGTGATGAAGACAGAGCTTTCAAGCCCCTTTTTGGCTCTGGATTTGTAGCATTATCCCATCCTATAGCACTGTCTGGTTCATTCACCAAATTCTTCCATCATTTAATTGCCAGAATTCAATCCGAGCATCCTTGGTGACCTACATCAACTCCCTGAGGTCACGTGGTGATATGGAGAAAGACTTTTCTGGTTGTCCCTCTCTCATACCCTCCCATACTCATCCCTGCCTCTAAAGCAGCGGTCACCAACTGGTGGTCCGTGGACCACTAGTGGTCCGCGAGAAAATTTTGGTGGTCCTCAGAAAAATTATTTGCATTTTTTATATTGCACTAAATCAGGAGTCCTCAAACTACGGCCCTTGGTCTGGATCGTGCAATGAACGTGTGTGTTGCAGCAGAGAGTCTCCCACTTCTGGGTCTTTTTGTGCGGATTGGAGGGGGGGGCAGAAATTCGGACTTGGGGTCTGCTTCAGCCTCCTGGTGTGGGGCTTTCTCCGAAGGCTGGAAGGAAGTGCTGCTGGTGGCAAAAAGCCGGAGGGTCTCGTTCCAGTGGGTCTGCATCATGGCCTCGAACTGGCTGACTATCTCAGCCTGCTGAGTCTCCAGGCACTGGTACCTGGCCTTCCACTCCTGCAGGTCTTCCCTCTGCTTGGAAAGCCTATGCTCATAGTCCTCAGTGAGGTGCTTCTGCTGAGACTCCTTCTCAGTCAGATCCAATTTGAACGGAACCAGCTGTTTTGCCAACTCTTTCTCATGGTGGCTGCTTAGCTCCAGCAACTGCTTCCTGTTGGGCCCTAAGGAGCCCGGGCGGGCAGGTAAGGAGTACTGAGTAGAGACTGGCAAGGCACCCCTCAACGTGAGTGACATTGTTCTGTCCCCGTCCCACACGCACCCCCACAGACGGCCCGGAGTTAATAAGCCACACGACAAAATCTTTGAAGATAAAGCTGGCAGCAACTCAGTGGCTAGCTGCCAATTCAGACTTTACTCACACAAAACAAAGATTAGACTGCAAGCATTCCGATAAAGCAGGCAAAGTTTCAACAATACAAGGATTAGTCCAAATGCAGTCCGACAAGGCAGGCAGAAGTCCAGTAACACAGAGATCAGGGATTATTTCTAGTTTTTGCTCGTCACAAACTGAACCGGCCACCACACCCACATTTATACCCTGTGGGGTGTGGTCCAGTGACTCAGCTAATCTCTGGCACGCCTTCTCCTCTGCTGTGCATGCTTCTCCCTGTGCCTCTGCCGAGGGTCCAGCCAGCACTTATCTCCTTCGTTGCTGTCCACCTGTGGCTGCGGGGACGTGCTTGGTTCTGGGCCTATCTTTTGGCCTTCGGTGTCCTCCGGAGGCATTGCCAGAGAGGAGGGTCCTGGAGAGGGAGGCCTTGCCAACTCCTCTCCCTCACTCTCAGAGTCTGCATCTGTCGATAGCCCAGGCTCAGGCAACGGAGCCACAACAGACATTGAGTTGGCCACACCCACCCAGTCACATGACCACCTTGCCACGCCCACCCAGCCAGTCATTAGCCCGATCATATTAGTGGTCCGCGGGATTTAAAATTATGAATTTAGTGGTCCCTGAGGTCCGAAAGGTTGGTGACCCCTGCTCTAAAGGGTCCATATGGAACCTTACTTCGTAGCATTTCATAAGGACAAGAAAGCAAGTTTGTCCTACCAAGCTTTCAATCAGTATTAATCTGTCTTGGAGGCAGGGAGGGGGGCTGCTAGGGGTTCGCAGGGGTTCGGGAGAAACTCTAGTTAAGATTCTGTACAGTTTGGAGAACTCCCAAATCCCACTCCTGGCTGGCCCCTCCCACCCCTCCCCGCCCAGGAGTCCCCACGCGGCCTGTTTTGGATACAGGTAAGTGTAGGACGCGCGTGGAGATTTGGGGAGGGTGAAAAATGGGCCTACTGAAAGTTCGGGAAAGCCCATTTCCGGCCTCCAGAGAGCCTCTGGAGCCTGAAGAGGCAATTTTTGCCCTCCCAGAGGCTCAAGGAAAGCCTCTGGAGCCCGGGGAGGGCAAAAATGCCCCCTAGCTGTAGTGCAGGAGGCCGACTAGGCCAAGCCCACCATGGCCACCCCCACCCAGCACCTGGGCAGAGAACCCCTTGCTAAAATTTTTGAAGCCCACCCCTGCTTGGAGGTAGATCTATCACCACTCCAGCAGAGTACACAAGTCCTTCTGTATTCAGAAGCAATGATAATCCCAATATGGTACATGTCAGGTTTCGATACTATCTCAAAATAAATGAATTTCCAAACTGCCGATCTTTGAGGAAATTTTCTCTTTATTGAGCATAGTGATCTGTCCCTGGCTCTTTCGCGGTCAGCACTGACCTTTGCCCCCCAAGCCCTCCCTTTCTGATCCCCAATTCTCTGCGACTCATTGGCTATCTTCCAAGCCACTCTCTTCATTCCATCTCTGTCAGATCACAGGAATGTCCCCCCCTCCCATCTCCGAGGAGACCGAATCTTCAAAGGAATTAAGTAGGCAAAAGTTCAAGCTTCTCCTCTCCTTTTCATATGTCAGCGCTGGAACGCTGACAGTACAAATGAAAGGGAATGCTTGTCACTTGGGGTTGAACTGGGATGGTCCTTGGTGCTCTCTGAGCTTGGTTATTTTCTTGCAGACGTTTCATTACCCAACTGGGTAGCATCATCAGGGCTAGAAGGGAATGGTTTTATGGAGAGGAGGAGGGGAGGGGAAGCAAGAGGAGGAGGACAATGACTGTGGGGGGCCTTGGTGCTCTCTGAGCTCTGGTGGTTTTCTTGCAGATGTTTCATTACCCAGGTAGGTAACATCATCAGTGCTAGAAAGTAGGGGTGTTTCCTTTGTTTTCTGAGGTGGTATTTCCTTGATTGGGATATTGTTTGCTACTTGATTGTAGGTCTAGTATTAATCTTGAGGTAAATGTCTGCTTTTCTGGGTGTTGACTGCTGGTAAAGAGGTGTTTGGGTCTTTTTGTTTCCTTTTTTGGCCTTTTGGTTGGGTCTTTTTTGAATGGCATGTCCATGTTGTTTATCTCTCTGTGCTTTTTGTTGTGTCTGAGATTTGCCTGAGTGCTAGACATCCAGACATATTTTAGCTAGATTAATACTGAGATAATAGTAGCTTTTTCTTTTCTTTTCTGATAATAGAGGTAATAAATTAACTGTCTGGATGTATTTTGTGTTGTCCTCAATTCTCTGGAATGAGTATTATTTGAATCTATAATGTGATCACTACAAAACATGCTATAATTAAAGTAACAACAACTACTTCTATTATTACTTCAAAGTAACCTATATTTTCTCTATGGTTAAAGGAAGAAGCATCTTGCTTTCCTTCAGAAAAAAACTGTTTTCCCAAAACTGTTAGCTAAACTCTGAAATATTCCAGTCCCATAAGATTTTAATATTACACTCATAATATTCTCTTTCTGAGTTTTGTTAATAAAACTCAAATTTGATAAATGTTAGGGGGTGGGGGGGAATTACAACTAGTATGGAAAACATAGAAGCAAAGGTAGCAGTGAACAGGACTGGAAGGAAGATCTATTGCTCATAATGAAGTCTTTCATTTGGTTCCTATGCGATTTCATTTCATTTGATTTTCTGATCTTCCCATACAAAGGGTCTAAAAAACCCACTATGTGTTTTATGTTCTTTATCTATCTATCTATATAAAAGAAGATGTATGTATGTATGTATGTATGTTCCAGCATAACTCTGGAACGGCTCGAGCAATTTCAACCAAACTTGGTACAGAGATGACTTACCCTCTGGAAACAAATACTGTGGGGGGTAAGACAACCCTGGTGTGTGTGTGTGTGTGTGTGTGTGTGTGTGTGTGTGTGTGTGTTCCAGCATAACTGTGGAACGCCTGGGCCATTAAGGAGAGCGAGTGCGGCGTCCTAGAGCAGCAATTGTTTGTGATGTCAGTTTCTTTGCAGCTTCCTCTGGAAAGCCAGTCATGATGTTTGCCCTCCAGTGGACCAATGGGAAAGAGCCTGATGGATTTGGGAAAAGTGCCAGGATGGTAGACAGGGCGGGAAAGAGGAACGCATGGGAGGGGGAAGGGAGAAGGCAAGGATGATGGGCATGGGAGTAGGGAGAAGAAAGGCCCGTCTCAATGGCTCCCTGTCAGACAAAGGCTTTGATGTCATAAATACCTGGGCAACGCTGGGTTATCATCTAGTAGTAATATAATGAGGAGTCTTAATTTTTGCACTGGGGAGAATGTCCAGTGTCAAAATAAGTACAGATTAGGTGACACCTGGCTCAAGAACAGTAACTGTGAGAGGGACCTTGGAGTCCTAGTGGACGATCACTTGAATATGAGCCAGCCGTGTGCAGCAGCAGCCAAAAAAGCCAACACAGTTCTGGGCTGCATAAACAGAGGCATAGAATCAAGATCACATGAAGCACTAGTATCCCTTTATAAAAACCCTAGTAAGACCACACCTGGAATACTGCATCTCTTATTGGTCACCACATTACAAAAAAAGAGGAAATGTTGAGACCTTGGAAAAAGTTCAGAGAAGAGCAACTAAGATGATCAAAAGCCTGGAGACTAAAACATATGAAGAACGGGCTGTAGGATTTGGGTTCGCCTAGTCTAAAGAAAAGAAGAATTAGGAGCAACATGATAGCAGTATTCCAGTATTTGAGGGGCTGCCACAAAGAAGAGGGGGTCAAATTATTCTCCAAAGCACCAGAGGGCAGGAGAAGAAACAATAGTTGGAAACTAACCAAGGAGAGAAGCAACCTTGAATTAAAGAGAAACTTCCTAACAGTGAGAAGAATTAACCAGGGGAACAGCTTGCCACCAGAAATCATGGGCACATCATCACTTAAATAGTATAGGATCTCCTGCTTGAGCAGGGGGCTGGGCTAGAAGACCTCCAAGGTCCCTTCTAGCTCTTCTCTTCTCTTCTCTTCTCTTCTCTTCTCTTCTCTTCTCTTCTCTTCTCTTCTCTTCTCTTCTCTTCTCTTCTCTTCTCTTCTCTTCTCTTCTCTTCTCCTCTCCTCTCCTCTCCTCTCCTCTCCTCTCCTCTCCTCTCCCCTACCCTAGTCTAGTCTAGTCTAGTCTAGTCTAGTCTAGTCTAGTCTAGTCTAGTCTAGTCTAGTCTAGTCTAGTCTAGTCTAGTCTATTCACAGCTGCTTCCTTGGCCTCTTTGACAAGAGGAAAGAAATAGATATTTGTTTTTCTTCTTTTGAGGAGGCCAGTTTGTCATTCCCGCTGTTCCAATTTACATAATCCATGTTAGGCAAAATCTGATCAGCAAAAAAAATGCTCCAGGGGTTTTCATTTGCTTGCTTAGTTTAGAGTTGTTGTGTGGATTTTGTTTTGTTTTAGGAATTTTATGGTCCTTTCTGTAGTAGCAATAAAGTGATATGAAGCAGGATAAAAAAAAAACTGATTATTGAATCTCCTTTTTCCTAACAATATCCCTAGCAAAGCATTTATTTAGTTATTTGGCACATCTGATAGCTTCTCAAATTTATACAATGGGGCGGCCATTTTGTTCATTCATCCTTTCATAGGCTATTAAATGATACTTCCTCCTCCTCCTCCTCCTCCTCCTCCTCCTCCTCCTCCTCCTCCTCCTCCTCCTCCTCCTCCTTCTTCAGATTTCCTTAAGATTTATATTGACTGTTTCCTAATATGATTTGATTGCTTATTTGTTCCCTATGATTATCATTAAGTGTTGTACCTTAAGATTCTTGATGAATGTATCTTTTCTTTTATGTACACGAGAGCATATGCACCAAGACAAATTCCTGATGTGTCCAATCACACTTGGCCAATAAAAAATTCTATTCTATTCTATTCTATTCTATTCTATTCTATTCTATTCTATTCTATTCTATTCTATTCTATTCTATTCTATTCTGTTCTGTTCCGTTCTTCTTCTTCTTCTTCTTCTTCTTCTTCTTCTTCTTCTTCTTCTTCTTCTTCTTCTTCTTCTTCTTCTTCTTCTTCTTCTTCTTCTTCTTCTCCTTCTCCTTCTCCTTCTCCTTCTCCTTCTCCTTGTGGCCAAAATATCCTAAGCTTTTGCTTTTTTTTTTTAATAACCCTCAAATATTCTAGATTTTCTTAAGCTTCAGAATGTTTCTTTTCCACTGGCCAAATAGATGACTGAGTTATAAAGAAGAAGACAAAAAAAGAGCCGAAAATGCACTGTTTTTATTGAATTTTCACATCACCGTTGCCAGTAAGCACAAGCCAAATGAATATTTGAACTGTTCACCAACACCTATCATGTCAACCCAGAAAAATACATCTGCATTTAAAATGCAGGCAGTGGAAAGGAGAATATATTTATTGGTAATGGGAGACAGACCTTGAACTGTACTAGTTTGGCTTTTCTATTTTGACAGAACATTTCCCCGGAGAGGTGGCAACCGGTTCCTGCTTTATCATTATTTTGTTGAGTGCATGACAATATCCTTCTTGCTTTCTTTTTCTTTTAGCCCTCAACTCCCTGCAGTCTTGAAGCTTCAATTGACTTGCAGCTCCCGCCGTCATTTATATCTCTGCTGTGTGCAAGCAAAGCACTGCAAAATTGATTCTGTGATACAGCTGCCTTCCTTTTCTCCCTGGTGCGCTTGGATTTGCTTGGAATTCTGTTTGTGTACCTGGAGAATAATTGTTTATTGAAAAAGAGCCATCCTGTGCTCCATCTCTCTCACGCCTCGATTCAGGCAAGCAGAATTTGAGCATTACGGGGGAGCTGTGTGGGCCGAATACAGCTCTATGATTCTAATGATTTTATGAATCCAACTCTATGATTCTATGAATCAAATGAACCATGGATCATAGAGTTGGATTCATCACATCCGTAGAATCCTAGAGTTCTGTTTTCGGCAGGGAACTGGAAATATCAAAGACCGCACAGTTCAACTCTTGAGTTCAGGAAACAGCTCTATGATTCTAATGATTTTATGAATCCAACTCTATGATTCTATGAATCAAATGAACCATGGATCATAGAGTTGGATTCATCACATCCGTAGAATCCGAGAGTTCTGTTTTCAGCAGGGAACTGGAAATATCAAACACCGCACAGTTCAACTCTTGAGTTCAGGAAAGACCTCCTGGAGTTGTGTTGTATGACTGGAAGCAACATAGAGAAGATCCTATTGTTTAAACAAGGCAAGCTTCTCATTGAAGGATTTTAAAAGGATGATCTTCAAGACAGTTTCAGTTCTAGTACAAGATAATATTTGTAGCTCAGAGTTGAACTGTGGGGTCCTTGGTATCTCTAAACTTGGTTGTTTTCTTGCAGATGTTTCATTACATCTCTAACTGGTCCAGAATGCGGCCGCGCGAGTAGTTACGGGTGCTTCCCATTACTCCCATATTTATTTATTTATTTATTTATTTATTTATTTATTTATTTATTTATTTATTTAATTCAATTTGTATACCTCCTTTCTCCTAGTGGACTCAGGGCAGTGCACAGCCAGAACTAAAACACATACCAATACAAAATTTAAAATTATTAAAAGAATTACATACTTTGGCCCAAATTTAAAACAATTCGAATTAAAACCCATTGACAAATTAAAAGCTAAAAAGCTAAAAAACTTAAAAAAAAGGGGGGGGGGTTCACGCCAGCCCTGCTTGGTGGAAAAGAAAAGTTTTCAGGGCACGGCGAAAGACCCGGAGATCCGATATCCTTCATATCTCCGGGGGCAAATTGTTCCAGAGGGCAGGAGCTGCCACAGAGAAGGCCCTCCCCCTGGGGGTCGCCAGCCGACATTGCCTGGCTGACGGCACCCTGAGGAGTCCCTCTCTGTGGGAGCATACTGGTCGGTGGGAGGCTATCGGCAGCAGAAGGCAGTCCCACAAACCATTGTTGCGCGAGCTGCACTGGTTGCCGGTGGTCCTCCGGATCTGCTTCAAGGTGCTGGTGCTCACCTATAAAGCCCTTCATGGCATGGGCCGGGGTACTTGCAGGACTACCTCCTACTGGCCTCCCACCACCCAGTGCACTCACATAGAACTGCCCTCCTCTGGGTCCCAGCCGACACTCCAGGTCCCAGCCGACACAGTGTTGGCTGGTGGCCCCCAGGATGAGGGCGTTCTCTGTGGTCACACCCACCCTCTGGAATGGTTTACCCACTGGGCTCCGGACGGCCCCCGACCTCCGCACCTTCTGCGCCAACCTAAAGACATGGCTCTTTCAGCAAATTCCCTGATCTGCCATGCATTTTAATTTGGGGGATTTGGGGTTTTTAAATCGGATTTTAACATTTTAATTCTATTTATTGTTGGGTTGTTTTATTCTGTGAGCCGCCCCGAGTCCCTCGGGAGAAGGGCGGCATATAAATATGACAATCAATCAATCAATCAATCAATCAATCAATCAATAAATAAATAAGTAACCTAACTGTGTAACACCATCAGTGCCAGGAAGGAGTGAGGTTTGCTCTCTGTTCATATACTAATGCAGAGGTCTTCAAACTTGGCAGCTTTAAGACTTGTGGACTTCAACTCCCAGTATTCTCCAGCCAGCTGGAGTGGTGGTGAAATGGTGGTGAAATGCATTTACCTTCACTACCGGTTTGGGAGTGTGAGCGCATGCACTTCTTCTATGCATGTGCAATGGGTCAAAAATGGGATGTAATGACTTCCCGGCGGGTGGGCGGAGCTTCCCACTGCCGGCGCTACCAGTTTGTGCAAGCCGGATAGATCCAGCTGGATTTCACCGCTGGTGGGAACATAGGCAAAGATAAAATTGCTTAAGTATCTAGAGTTTTAACTACACTATGCTTTTTAATTGTCTGTTCATTCTAAATGGCAGAGCAAAAGGACATTCAATAGTCTTTTTACCCACCACAGTTGGATAGTCCTTAAGCTAGATCATGGATTTCCAAACTTGGCAACTTTAAAACTTGTAAACTTCAACTCCCAGAATTCCTCAGCCAGCCTAAGACTCATGAACTTCAACTCCCAGAATTCCTCAGCAGCCATACTGGGGGGGGGGGAGATTCTGGGAGTTGAAGTCCACAAGTCTTAAAGTTGCCAAATTTGAAGAGCCCCGGAGCTAGATGATCTGTGGAGGAGCACTTTCTTTTGTAAATGAATCAATGTGGTTGACTTGATTGAGTCCTTCAAGGAACAGAATTCCATGAAAAATATTGAGCTCCACATAATGTGAGTGAATAAATCTAAAACAGGTCTACAGTACCAACAGAAGAAAAGATTTGTAGCTCAGGGTTGAATTGTGAGGTCCTTGGTACTCTCTGAGCTTAGTGGTTTTCTTGCAGACGTTTTATTACCCCACTAGGTAACATCTTCAGTGCTAGAAGGGATTTCTCCTCTTCTTTTATGTAAAATGCATTTCACTTTATTACACAAAACCATTATTTTATTTCCATATATATGGCTCCCCCGTCAAATACAGCTTTATAGTAAAAATGCAAGGAGAGGTAATGTAATCTCCGGGATATGCCACTGAAACTGTTAAAAATATTTGTTTTTATTTATTCTTTCTACCGCCAGGGAGAGGCAAATATGCCCTCTTCACGACCTGTGGACTTCAACTCCCAGAATTCCTGAGCCAGAAGAATTCTGGGAGTTGAAGTCCACAGGCCATGAAGGGGCCATAGTTATTCACATTTGCTTCACAGCAGGGGTGTCAAACTCGATTTCATTAAGGGCCGCATCAGGGTTGTGTTTGACCTCGGGGGAGGGGGCGTGGTGGGCGTGGCCAGGGTGGGCGTGGCTAGCTTGACATCACTTGTGTCAGAATGCCTGTGGTGGCCGGAGTGCTCTGCCAGCGAAAACGGACTCCCGAGCTCTGTTTTTGGCTGTGATGGCCTCCTACAACCCTTTGCCAGCGAAAATGGAACTCGGGAGGGCTGCCCATGGCCCTTGCAAGCTCCATTTTTGCTGGCAGAGGCACCACGGGCCAGTCCTTCACTGTTTCCAGGGCGGCCCCGCGGGTCAGATCTAAGCAGCTCGTGAGGCAGATCCGGCCCCCAGCTTGTTCTGTCCCCATCTCACACACGCACCCCCACAGACAGGCAACAGTTAAAGTACTCAGCCGACAACAGTTTATTTGGTATCAGAATTGGCAGCAACTCAGTGGCTGGCTGCCAGGTATTCTTTACTCACGAGGGGGGAGTTTCTCCCTTCGTCCGGGAACAAAGCCAATACACAATAATCAACAAAGTCCAGTAAATACAATATCCGTTTTTTGCTTGTCACAGAGCTGAACTGGCTACCACACCCTCTTTTATACCCTGCGGGGTGTGGTCCAATGATTCAGCCTAATCCCTGGCACGCCTCTTCTTCTGTTGCGCGCGCTTATCTTTGTGATGCTGCCGAGGATCCAGCCAAGACTCATCTCCCTCATTACTGTCCACCTGTGGCTGCGTGGACGTGCTTGGTCCCGGGCCTATCTCTTGCCCTTCGGCGGACACCGAAGGCATTGCCAGAGAGGAGGGTCCTGGAGAGGGAGGCCTTGCTAACTCCTCTCCTTCACTCTCAGAGTCCTCTTCTGCCGATAACACAGGCTCGGGTAACGGAGCCACGACACGGCCCTTGAGTTTAACACCCCTGCTTTACAAGATCAGAAGCAGCCAAAGACAAATTCCTCTTTCTTTTTTGATGTGCACACACATAAACAAACACGCACACACGAAGAAGGAAGGGGAAAAAAATCACCTTCTGACAATGGTTGAGTTAATGGGGATGTGATTAATGGATACACAGGCAAAATGCATTCTCTCCTTCAATGGAAGCGCCCTTAATTGAGACAAATTTAAGTGCCAGACATTAGTTAGCAGCAATTGCAAACCAGAACAATAAAATACTAAGAAGAAGGAAAGGTTGTTTGCATACTGTTGTTTTCCGGAGGAATCCGGTGATTTATACCCTGTCAATCACAAGTGTTTGCTAAGGAATATTCCCAGCAGAAAATTAGTTTTCTTTTTATCAAATGCATTTTTTTAAAAAAAAACGATCACAAATAACTTTTGCTCTTCCTCTGTATGAGCCAAAATTGGCATATAGGCAGCCATCAATTTTTATATATATAAATTTTATTAATTTTCTAAGGCAGCCGTCAAACTTTATTCCTGTCTCCTTGGCGCATTTTCAAAATTACAGGCAGTCCTCCACTTACGACCGTTCATTTAGCGCCTGCTTAAGCTTACAATGATCCTGGGAAAAAAGGGACTTCTAAATGGTCCTCGCATTTATGGCCGTCGCAACATCCCTGTGGTCATGTGATCTTGATTTGGGCGCTTGTGCAACTTTGAGGGCTTCCGTGTCACAAGCTCTATGCAAAACGAAAACCTGTCCTGCCAGTTACTATTTACTCATTCAGCAGAAACTGAGAGTTATAAATCAGTCTTTCTCATTCTGGATAATTTTCAGGTGGGTGGACTTCAACTCCCAGAATTCCACAGTCCGTGATCGCTGGAAAGGATATGGGCCCGACTTTGGGCCTGCAAAATTTGATAAAATAAATGGTTTGCAGTAATGAAGGAAAAAGTTGGGGAAGCATTGCCGTATTCCATGATAATCATTTTGTGAGATTCATAACTATTATGAAAGTTCCAGATAAAATCTCCAAAAATTGGAGAACCCAGAAACAGGCTACAGTATGGCTTTTGCCACGCATTTGGATGCATGACCCAAAGTCATTTAAGTCACTTCTCTCTTCTTCGAGAGCCATTGAGATGGCTAACTTTGAGATAGAGACAGTTTAGTCTAGTGGTTAAGGCACCAGATTAGAAACCAGGAGTCTGTGAGTTCTAGTACCACCTTAAGCATAAAAGCCAAATAGGCAACTTTGGGCCAATCACCAAGAAATATTGACTTCTAGTCCTACCTTAGGCATTTAAGCCAGTTGGGTGATGTTGGGCCAATCACCAGGAGCCTGTGAGTTCTAGTCCTGCTTTAGGCATGAAAGTGTCTGGGTGACTTTGAGGCAATCACCAGGAGACAGGGAGTTCTAGTCCTGCTTTTGGGCATGAAAGTGTCTGGGTGACTTTGGGTCAATGACCATAAACTTTGACTTCTAGCCCTACCTTAGGCATGAAATCTGGCTGGGTGACTTTGAGCCAATCACCAGAAGACAGGGAGTTCTAGTCCCATCTCAGGAATTAAAAAAACCCAGCTGGGTGACTTTGGGCTAGGAGACTTTGAGCCAATCACCAGGAGACAGGGAGTTCTAGTCCTACCTTAGGCATGAAAGTGTGTGGGTCACTTTGAGCCAACCACCAGAACATGGGGCTCTCTACATGGGGCTCCCCCTAGGGTGCACCCAGAGGCTCCAGCTGGTGCAGAATGCGGCCGCGCGGGGGATTATGGGAGTGACGGGGCGCTCCCATATGACACCTCTCCTGCGCGAGCTGCACTGGCTCCCGGTGGTCTTCCGGGTGCGCTTCAAGGTGTTGGTGACCACCTTTAAAGCGCTCCATGGCTTAGGGCCGGGGTATTTACGAGACCGCCTTCTGCCACCAATAGCCTCCCACCGGCCAATACGCTCGCACAGAGAGGGCCTCCTCAGGGTGCCGTCCGCCAGACAGTGTTGGCTGGCGACCCCCAGGGGGAGAGCCTTCTCTGTGGCGGGGCCCGCCCTCTGGAACAACCTCCCACCAGAGATACGTACAATACCAGACCTCCGGACTTTTCGTCGGGCCCTGAAAACTTATTTATTTCGGCTTGATCCCACAGTTTTGGTTAGATTTAATTGATTTTAATTGGGTTGTTTTAATTTGTGGCCAAAAATATTTAATTATTTTTAAACTTTTTTTAAATTTTGTATGTTCTGTTTTATTCTGGCTGTTCACCGCCCTGAGTCCTTGGAGAAGGGCGGTATACAAATTAAAACAAATAAATAAATAAATAAATGGTGAATTCTAGTCCCATCTCAGGCATAAAAAGAACCAGCTGGGGGACTTCCTCTTTCTTTCAGCCCAACCCACCTCACTGTTCTTGTAGGGAAAATAGGTCTTCCATATATCCATCACCTTTAGTTACAAAAAATAAAATAAAAGTGGGTTATATAAATAAATAAACTTTAAGTTTCTAGGTTTGGGGAAGTAAGGTGGGAAGCATTTCTGTCTGGGTTCAGCTGCTTTTCCCAAGCAGAGGAAGCAACCTCAGATACCCTTTGATGGACAGGAGACCAAACTTGACTCTCCTGCCAGATGTAACCAAGCAGGCATACATAACCATGGAAAGATATTGTCGATGTAACACTGTCAAAGCAAGAAATGGCACTTATGAAAAGATGCATCAACTCCATTTCAGCTCCTTCACAGAAGAGCTTATTATGTGTATCGATTACACAGAAAACAGATTGCATATCACTCTACATTTAATAAAAAAGGAATTAGCCCCCACGTCTCTTCTTTTGATTGATGGAGATAACCAGCAATATCTGTCTGTTTGTCCTTTCCAGGAAATTGAACGGTTTGAAGTCTCTGAAATGAAAAACGCTACACCAAGGATTTGTTTACTCCCAGGTTCCACAGTGATTTGCCAATGTCTTCACGTACGTAGAAAACATAACACTGTTATTATTGGGGTTGATTGCACAGTCAACCAGATGTATAAACTGGATTTGGCACTTTTATCCAGCTAACAAGTCCTTCCAAAGGGACAGGGATAGGCAGATGGTGTTTGATGGTTTTAGAGGGATCATCGCAGGACGTAAGCAGTGGTGGGTTTCAAAAGTTTTTACTACCGGTTCTGCGGGTGTGGCTTGGTGGGTGTGGCATGGTTTGGTGGGCGTGGCTTAGTGGCCGTGGCAGGGGAAGGATACTGTAAAATCTCTATTCCCACCACACTCCAAGGGAAAGATACTGTAAAATCTCCATTCCCTCCCCAATCCAGGGGAAGGTTACTGCAAAATCCCCATTTCCTCCCAATCAGCTGAGACTTGGGAGGCAGAGAATACATGGGGGTGGGGCCAGTCAGAATTTTTACTACTGGTTCTCCAAACTACTCAAAATTTCCTCTACCGGTTCTCCAGAACTGGTCAGAACCTGCTGAAACCCACCTCTGGACGTAAGCTGTTTGAGTAAAGCTGCCTTTTGAAATTGACAGATGGTGGTTTTGTCAATGCCGATGGCATTCAAGTGGTGCTCCAGATGTCTTGGGATTGCAATCAACACCTCTGTCCCTATAGGTGCTACCTTTTTTTTCTTTTGCCACAGTCGTTCAATTTCTATTTGCAGGTCTTCGTATTTTGTGATTTTTTTTCCTCCTTCTTTCTCTTCTGCTAACACAACATACGTGCACACTTCAAACCCAAGAATACATTAAGGCAGAAGCTTGTCCACCCCAAGGATAAAACACCCAGACACAAACTGAGCAATGTGGTATATGCAGTACAATGCAGCGAGCCATGTGCAGATCTGTATATTGGGGAAACAAAACAACCACTTCATAAACACATGGCACAGCATAGGAGAACAAACCCATCAGAACTAGATTCAGCAGTCCATCTGCATTTAAAAGACAAAGGCCACTCTTTTGAAGACAGCAAAGTCCACATTTTGGACAGAGAGGACTGCTGGTTTGAAAGAGGGGTCAAAGAGACCATCTGTCTCAAAATTGAACAGCCTTCTCTCAACAGAGGGGGAGGGATACAACATCATCTATCTCCAGTCTATAACACAGCTCCTTTCTGCAGTTCCAAGAAGGTTCCACACCCATTTGCCTCACTCAGGTGATCCTAACGACACAGATAAAACTCCAGGTGGCCTTAATGACTCCCTAAAAGAATATAAATGACCAGCTGTCTGCAAGGAGTGTAAATCCTTCCATTCCTCACCATTCAGTCAGAGCTGAAGAAGCTTCTTGGATGAGAAGTGAAACGTGTTCAAAGAAAAACCAGAATGTCTTCTGCTGTCTCCAGGTACTGCCACATTCATTATCCAGATTTTTTTTTTTGTCCTTATGAACAACTATTAAGTCTAGGTTGTTATGTGGCAAGTGGTTGTCTGTTTGAATTCTAATGACCTAGAACACTGCTTTGTCTATTTTGTGGTGCCACCAGTTCTTGCTTGCAGGCAAATGGTATTAGAATTATAATCGGTCACACGGTCAGCCAGATATTTAGACAGAATGTGGCATTTGGAATACACCAGACCTGGAATGTTATATCCAGATGTTGTCACCATGATATAAAAAAGGTTGGGACTCTAGAACGAGTCTTGGTAGTACAGTGCCTTGGTAGTACAGTGGACTAAAGCACACTGTTATTAATATCTGCTGCTTGCAATTACTGCAAGTTCAAATCTCACCAGGCTCAAGGTTGACTCAGCCTTCCATCCTTTCAAAGGTAGGGGGAGGGCCTTCTCTGTGGGGGCACCTGCCCTCTGGAATCAGCTGCCCCCAGAGATAAGGAGAATTCAAGACCTCGGTGCTTTCCGCCGTGCCCTTAAAACTTTCTTTTTCCAGCAAGCCGGGCTGGCTTAACATAACATTTTTAAAAAAACATTTTTAACTGGTTTGTCATTTTAAATTGGGGCCAAATTAATATATATCCTTTTAGTTGTTTTTAATGTTTGTATTGTATGTTTTTAGCTGGCTGTACACCGCCCTGAGTCCCTCGGGAGAAGGTGCGGTATATAAATTCGAAATAAAATTAAAAAAAAAAAAGAGGACCCAGATTGTGGGGGCAATAAGCTGACTTTGTATAAAATATACAAAAGTATGAAGGCTATTGCTTAATGCATTGTAAGCCGCCCTGAGTCTCCGGAGAAGGGCGGCATATAAATTAAAGCAAAAAAAAAAAAAAAAAAACCGAGTGCAGAGAAGAGCAACAAAGATGATTAGGGGACTGGAGGCTAAAACATATGAAGAACGGTTGCAGGAACTGGGTATGTCTAGTTTAATGAACAGAAGGACTAGGGGTGACATGAGAGCAGTCTTCCAATATTGGAGGGGCTAGCACAAAAAAATGGGGGGTGGTCAAAGCACCAGAAGGCAAGACAAGAAACAACGGATGGAAACTAATCAAGAACAGAAGCAACCTAGAACTAAGGAGAAATTTCCTAATAGTGAGAACAATTAATCAGTGGAATGGCTTGCTTTTAGAAATTGTGGCTGCTCCATCCCTGGAGATTTTTAAGGAGAGATTGGACAACCATTTGTCTGAAGTGGTGTAGGGTTTCCTGCCTAAGCAGGGGGTTGGACTAGAAGATCTCCAAGGTCCCTTCCAATTCTGTTATTCTGTTATTTTACTCTGTTATGTTTCTAGTTCTTCCCAGGAACCTGGAATAGGTAGATCTCCTCCTCCTCATTATCATCATCACCACCATCATCAAATTACCACTTTATTTTTGTTCAAGTCAAGACAATCTACATACCTATCTCCTATTTTCCCCATAACAACAATCTTATGTAATGGATGGGGCTCAAAGAGAGAGTGAGAGAGAGAGCTAATGATTCAAATTTGGCTTTTGTCTCTTAAGGGGGGGATTAGAATTCATGGTCTCCCTGGTTGTAGCCGGTCATCTTAGCCAGCATATCAATCTGGGTTTGTTTTGTTTGTTTGATGGATAGATGGATGAATGGGTCCAACTACAGCCACCATTTTGAATTTCTTGACCACTGAATGGGCACCAAGATTTACAGGTAGGACAGATCCCAAATGGAAAATATTGGGATAATACAAATACCCCTGAAACTCAGAACATTTGAAAACTTTAACTTTATTAAAAGTACAAAATATTTAAACGAGAAAGAGACCAATGAAAAATGGATACAAAATCAGCAAACAAAGTATTTCTTAAAGATTATGTATTGCTAGCATTAATCACCCACAATGGTTAAGTGAGAAAGCGGAGGGAAATTGCTGTAACAGCTTTAGAGTTGTCTAAAGTCTATTTAGGATAGGAGCGTTTGCGTTTTTTCCTTTCCCCTTCCCTTTTTTCTTCTTCTTTCTTTGAGGAGGAGAAATGGACATTATAGCACAGTCTTAAACTAAGCCTGTCTTACTTTGTTGTTTGTATGCACAGTGAGAACTTCCTTCCACTGGAGACAAATCTCCAATCACATTTGGTCAACAAACCTGTTCTGTTCTGTTCCGTTCAGTTCCTTTCTTTTCCTTCTGTTCTGTTCCGTTCCGTTCCATTTTTTCAGTTCCATTGCATTCCAAATATTCTATTCTATTCCATTCCATTCCATTCCATTCCATTCCATTCCATTCCATTCCATTCCATTCGTTCTGTTCTGTTCTGTTCTGTTCTGTTCTGTTCTGTTGTTCTGTTCTGTTCATATCCTTGGCAGAAGAAGTCAGAAGTCGTTCTTTGTATATATTTCTATTTTCCTTTCTTTTTCTTCATACCTCTTTGTGCATTTCTATCCCTCTTCTCTTCGTACGCCGCATCCATTCTCTTGATTGTTAGTTTAAGTTGGTGAGGTTTTTTTTTTCTTCCCTATGTGCGTTTTGTAAAATTTAATAAAACGATGAAGCGAGGAAAAAAGATAGGAACAGTTGCTCAAGGAAAAGTTGAGTGATATCATCCAGATGGTATGCATTTTTGTTCCTGCTTGCATCGAAAGAATAGGGGGAAAAAAATTGCAGATGACCAATCTGTTTCTTTTAGTCTCCTCAGACATCCAAAAAGAAATGAAGAAAACACATGCCATGTTTTTTCAACAACTGGTATTTAATAGCTTCCTATCTTTAGCATCAGCATATAAACTTCATCCCTAGAACGTCTCGGATGAAATATATCTGATTTTTATTTTTTCCAAATATCATTTTCATGAATCCCTCAAGTTCACAATTTAAAGTTTCTGTTCTATTCATTCCTTTGTCATTGATTGCAAAATTGTAAGTCAATAAGCTAGCAATACTTGCAATAAATCATTAATAGCAATCTATTCATTCTGTCTCTCTCATTCTCTCTCTCTGTCTCTCTGCAGAAATAATACACACACAAAAATCTACTCCAATGAATTTATTATTTAGTTTCCAGAGTATTATAATCAGGTTTGTACGACGATGCCAGAAGAATTAGATATGAATTGCCTTTCTGTAAAGAAAGAAAAATATTATAATCTTGCTTCATGATGTTTAAATCCCTTGATATGAAATTTGCAGTAGCATGCAATGAGATATTAATGGTCACGGTGTGATTAAAATAGTATGTTTGCTGACAAATATTAATATTTTAAAGAGCTCCCTCCTCTTTGTCTGTGGCTATAATCTCTGAATTGCAATAATTCTACAAATGAGGAAAACAGCGGGATTTTTTTTTAAAAAAAGAAAAGAAAAGAAAAGAAAAAAGCTGTGTGGTTTAGGTGAGGTGAAGTCTACTGGTCTACTGGTGACGGCACCAAGCTAGAAAACAGAAGGTTGTGAGTTCGAGTTCTGCCTTAGACATGAAAGCTAACTGGATGACTTTGAGCCAATCACCAGGAGATTGAGAGTTCTAGTTCCACCTTAGGCATGAAAGCTAACTGGGTAACTTTGAGCCAATCACCAGGAGATTGTGAGTTCTAGTCCCCATCTTAGGCATGAAAGCTAACTGGGTGACTTTGAGCCAGTTACCAGGAGATTGTGAGTTCTAGTCCTACCTTAGGCATGAAAGCTAACTGGGTGACTTTGAGCCAATCACCAGGAGACTGTGAGTTCTAGTCCCACCTTAGCAGGGGTTAAATCCAGCAGGTTCTGACAGGTGCTGCAGAAATTTTGAGCAGTTCGGAGAACCAGCAAATACTACCTCTGGCAGGCCCCAGAGTGGGGTGGAAATGGAGATTCTGCAATGTCCTTCCCCCAGGAGTGGGGAGGGAATGGGGATTTTGCAGTATCCTTCCCCTGCCATGCCCACCAAGCCACACCCAGCAAGCTACATCCACAGAACCGGTAATAATAAAATTTGGATTTCACCACTGCACCTTAGGCATGAAAGCTAACTGGGTGACTTTGAGCCAATCACCAGGAAACTATGAGTTCTAGTCCCACTTTAGGCATGAAAGCCAGAGCATGTAGTGGCCATTCCTGTAGTTAAGAAGAGGATAATATCTTCATCTGTGGCAGAAGGACTTACAGAATGGAGATGATGCTGTGTTATATGGAAGGACACAGAAGAGTTAGATAGATGTAGCCCATGATAAATGATAAATATCATGATAAATACAGTCTACGAATATCCTTGACTTACAACCATTCATTTAGTGACCATTCAAAGTTACGATGGCACTGAAAAGAATGATTTATGAGCGTTTTTCACACTTATGACCATTGCAGCATCCCCGTGGTCACGTGTTCAAAATTCCGGCTCATATTTATGACGGTCGCAATGTCCTGGGATCACATGATCACTTCTTGCAAACTTCTGACAACTCAGGGCAATGGGAAAGCTAGTTTCGCTTAACAACTGTGTTACTAACTTAACAACTGCCTTGATTCACTTAACAACTGTGGCAAGAAAGGTTGCAAAATGGGGCAGAATTCACTTCACAATGGAAATATTGGGCTCATTTGCAACCATAGGCGATTGAAAACTACCTGTAACTCTATGAATCAGCAGCTTATATATTTCCACTCAGCTGGGCTGCAGTAGAGGTCTCTACGTGAACTTATTACAAAATATTTTGTATTTCGATTCTCTTCTCTTTCTCTCTCTCCGGCAATATAATATCCACAGAACATATAAGAGCGAGGCTGAGCCGGCTCTTTTATTAAATTGCTTGCAGCAAAAGAAAAGGTGCAGTCACTCTCTATTCCGTCAATTCTATTAAGGAGATAGGTATTCATTAACCTGAAGGGAAAAATGCTGATTTTTGGAGTTATTAGCTATCTATTGCTTAGGTATATAACATGGACGAATGAATGACTTTCTATGGGTTTATCTGTGGGCAAAATTACCCTAGATGATATGAAACCTTTTGAATAGTGAAACACACGACAAAGTTGGAAACATAGGGAGGATGGGGAAAAATTGTGTACGAGTCTGTCATATTAAATGAGGCCGGGTCGAAGGATTTGAAACTTTTGTAAAGCAACAAAAGGCAAGACAAGAAACAATGGCTGGGAACTAACCAAGGAGAGGAGCAACCAGAGATGGGTTGCAGCAGGTTCTGACCAGTTCTGGCGAACTGGTAGTGGAAATTTTGAGTAGTTCGGAGAACCGGTAATAAAAATTCTGACTGGCCCCGCCCCCATCTATTCTCTGCCTCCCGAGTCCCAGCTAATCGGGAGGAAATGGGGATTTTGCAGTATCCTTTCCCTGGAGTGGGGTGAGAATGGAGATTTTACAGTATCCTTCTCCTGCCACGCCCACCCAGCCATGTCACACCCACCAAGCCACACCCACAGAACCGGTAGTAAAAAATATTGAAACCGGCCACTGGGAGCAACCTAGAATTAAGGAGAAATTCCCTAATGGTGAGAGCAATTAAAGTCTGTAGAGATTCTCAGTCATCCAGGTCATGGTTGTCCCAAAGGTGCTTTTTCAGGAAGCAACTGGACTTTCTTGTTTTTTTCTTTTGAAGATGTTTCGTTTCTCATCGAAACGATGATGGGGTTCAGCCAGTTCTGTCCGGTTTGGGCAAACTGGTAGCGCCAGCTGTGGTAGGCCCCTCCCATCCCCTGTTGTGGCTCCGATCACCAAGCCTGTGTTATCAGCAGGAGAGGACTCCGAGAGTAAAGGAGAGGAGTTGGCAAGGCCTCCCTCTCCAGGACCCTCCTCTCTGGCAATGCCTCTGGTGTCCTCCGAAGGCCAAGAGATAGGCCCGGGGCCAAGCACTTCCACGCAGCTGCAGGTGGACAGTAATGATGATGATGATGAGTCTTGGCTGGACCCTCGACAGCGTCGCAGATATAAGCGCTCGCAGCAGAGGAAGAGGTGTGCCAGAGATTAGGCTGAGTCACTGGACCACACCCCACAGGGTACAAAAGGGGGTGTGGTGGCCATTCAAGCTCTGTGATGAGCAAAAACTGATATTGAACAAACCTCTCTGCATTGCTGGACTTTTTGAATATTCTCTTATCTGTTGTGTGTTGGCTTTGAAAAAACACTCCCTTCGTAAGTAAAAGACTCTTGGCAGCCAGCCACTGGGTTGCTGCCAATTCTGCTCTTAGGGAAACCTTTGTCGGCTGGTTTATTTCACTATTGACTGTCTGTGGGGGTGCGTGTGTGAGACGGGGATGATGTTCTGTCCCCGTACCACGCACACACACCCCAGACGGCCCGGAGTTAATAAGCCACACAACAAAACTCTTTGATGATAAAACTGGCAGCAACCCAGTGGCTAGCTGCCAATTCAGACTTTACTCACACAAAACAAAGATTAGACTGCAGCATTCTGATAAAACAGGCAGAGTGTCCATCATACAAGGATTAGTCCAAATGCAGTCCGATAAAGCAGGCAAAGTCCAGTAACGCAGAGATCATGGACTATTTCCAGTTTTTGCTCGTCACAAACTGAACCGGCCACCACACCCACATTTATACCCTGTGGGGTGTGGTCCAGTGACTCAGCTAATCTCTGGCACGCCTTCCCTTCTGCTGTGCACGCTTCTCCCTGCGCCTCTGCCGAGGGTCCAGCCAGCACTTATCTTCTTCGTCGCTGTCCACCTGTGGCTGCGGGGACGTGCTTGGCTCTGAGCCTATCGTTTGGCCTTCGGTGTCCTCCAGAGGCATTGCCAGAGAGGAGGGTCCTGGAGAGGGAGGCCTTGCCAACTCCTCCCCCTCACTCTCAGAGTCTGCATCTGTCGATAGCCCAGGCTCAGGCAATGGAGCCACAACAGACAGAACATCCCCCTGGAGGTTATGCCATCCTATTTAGCCATGTTTTGGAGGCCATGCACATGTGCGGAAGGAACGTGCGCGAGCAAAGAGTATGCACGAAAGGCCAAGCATGCATGGAAGGTGGCGCAAGCGAGCAAAGCGAGCACAGGTACGCGCCCATTCACATTTGCGAACCAGTAGGGAAGGTAAGTGAATCCCACCTCTGTTCTCATCCAAGAAGCTTCTTCAACTCTGGATGATGGGGAATGGAAGGCCATCTGCATCTTTTTAGACAGTCGTTGGAGGTTTCTCTGTGTCCTCAGGGACACCTGACTGGTGCTCCTGGTTTCTGTAGTCTGCAATTTTTGCCTCTGGAAATCCATTCTTACTCCCACACCATTCCAAGGGTGTCCGTCCCAAATTGTATAGCTAAAAGTCTGTAGAGATTCTCAGTCATCCAGGTCATGGTTGTCCTAAAGGAGCTTTTTTTTTTCAGGAGGCAACTGGACTTTCTTGCTTTTTCTTTTGAAGACGTTTCGCTTCTCATCCAAGAAGCTTCTTCGGCTCTGACTCTTCAGCTCTGACACTATCCTGTCAGAGCTGAAGAAACTTCTTGGATCAGAAGCGAAATGTCTTCAAAAGAAAAAAAAACAAGGAAATCCAGTTGCCTCCTGAAAAAAGCACTTTTGGGACAATAGAATGGCTTACCTTCAGAAGTTGTGGATGTTCAGAAAGAGACTTTCAAAAAAAGACTAGACAACCGTTCGCCTGAACTTGATATAGGATATAAAATAGTTTTTATATTCTGCTATCAGCCGTACGATGTTGATATCCCACACTGCTTGCAAGCGTTCTTCTAGTACATGATCGACAAACTAAAATAAATAAAAAGAGCCTGGTGGCGCAGCAGACTAATAGCCTGTTATTAACATTCAGCTGCCTGAAATTACTGCAAGTTCGAATCTCCCCAGGCTCAAGGTTGACTCAGCCTTCCATCCTTTCTAAGGTAGGTAAATTGAGGACCCAGTTTGTGGGGGCAATAAGCTGACTTTGTATAAATATACAAAAGGATGAAGGCTATTGCTTAACGCATTGTAAGCCTCCCTGAGTCTCCGGAGAAGGGCGGCATATAAATCAAATAAATAAATAAATAAATAAATAAATAAATAAATAAATGAATGAATGAATGAATGAATGAATGAATGAATGAATGAATGAATGTATATTCAGAACAGATGTGAGGTGCATGTTTATCCTTGGGCAATAATTTAATGGGGTGTGGGATTGTGAAATTTAAGGCTTTTCGAGCTCGTGATTCCTTGTCATCTAGTAGCATGTCAGACTGGAATCAAAATGTGCCAATTCCGTTTTGTACAAGCGGGTTGTGTAAAGTTAGTCTGTTTTTTTCTTAGCTTATAAATAAAGTCTTACAAATAAAGTCTGCAATTTAATTATAATTCCATGTGATGTATGAAGCCCGACAGTGCGGTGAATTGGGTAATTTATGGTTAAATGGGTCATCCCAATGCAGCTTCTCAATTTAAGTTCCCTCGTTGTGCTATTTTAGAGAAAAAGAGAAGGGTTTGGAGTTTAGTTCATTATTTGAATGGTTGACATTGATCCATGAAAAGTCAAGATCAGATCTGGAATAGAATAGAATAACAGAGTTGGAAGGGACCTTGGAGGTCTTCTAGTCCAACCCCCTGCTTAGACAGGAAACCCTACACCACTTCAGACAAATGCTTATCCAACATCTTCTTAAAAATTTCCAGTGTTGGAGCATTCACAACTTCTGCAGGCAAGTTGTTCTTCTGATTAATTGTTCAAACTGTCAGGAAATTTCTCCTTAGTTCTAGGTTGCTTCTTTCCTTGATTAGTTTCCACCCATTGCTTCTTGTTCTGCCCTCAGGTGCTTTGGAGAATAGCTTGACTCCCTCTTCTTTGTGGCAGCCCCTGAGATATTGGAAGACTGATATCATGTCTCCCCTAGTCCTTCTTTTCATTAAACTAGACATACCCAGTTCCTGCAACCGTTCTTCAGATGTTTTAGCCTCCAGTCCCCTATTCATTTTGGTTGCTCTTCTCTTTCTAGAGACTCCACATCTTTTTTACATCGTGGCGACCAAAACTGGATGCAATATTCCAAGGGTGGCCTTACCAAGGCATTATAAAGTGGTATTAACACTTCACATGATCTTGATTCTGTCCCTCTGTTTATGCAGCCCAGAACTGTGTTGGCTTTTTTGGCAGCTGCTGCACACGGCTGGCTCATATTTAAATGGTTGTCCACTAGGACTCCGAGATCCCTCTCACAGTGAGCAAGGTATGCACATATACTGTACCTGTGCATTTTGTTTTTCTTGCTTACTTTTTTCACCATTGAATTTCATTTTGTTAGATAGCGCCCAATGTTCAAGTCTGTCAAGATCCTTCTGTATCTTAAGCTTTTATCTTCTGGAGTGTTGGCTATTCCTGCCAGTTTGGTGTCATCTGCAAATTTAATGAGTTCCTCATCTATCCCCTCATCCAAGTCATTGATGAAGATGTTGAAGAGCACTGGGCCTAAAACAGAGCCCTGGGGTACTCCACTGCATACTTCCCTCCACGTAGATGCAGTTCCATTGAGGACTCCACGTTGAGTGCAGTTGGTCAGCCCGTTACAAATCCATCTGGTGGTTATGCTATCTAACTCACATTTTTTGTACTTTATCTAGTAGTAGGTTATGGTCTACTTTTTCAAATGCTTTACATCTACTCTCTGCCATGGAAGTTCATAGGGTGCCTTTCGCCAGCTCTCAGTACAACTTAGTTCACAAGGTTGTACTAATAGAATACTTGTAGCTCAAATATTATAGGTTGGGATAGTGATCAAATCAGCCATCAACAGACAAATAGAGATAAACAACATGTACATGCCATTCAAAAGAGTCAAACAAAAAGCTGAAAAGGAAATAGAAAGGCCAAAACATCGCCAACAACCAAATAAACAATTTTACCATTGGCTAGAAAAGAGATATAGGTAAACAAATTAATAGATATGCAAGAGAATGGTATAATTAAAATATTGTATTTTTGAAGAGAGGTTGTAATAGATTAAGAGAATATGAAGAAAGAAGAAACAACAAGAAGACGAAGTCACTGAAGAAACACCGAGATGATACACGGAAGGATTGACTGATGTATTAAGTGTTTGTTTGTGTATAAAACTATATATATATATATATATCGCTGGCTGCCAGAAAAAAAGCCTAGAAACTAGTGGATTGGGATTTCACTGAACTAGGGCTGCATAAAAATCTTGGTTTACGTAGGAAGAACCTGGCTAAAGAGAAATACACATAAAGGCCTACGAAAAGAAAAGAAAACAAATACTGTACCTTTACAGGGAGGATACATGGGATGGAGGTGTGTCTAACTGATGAGGGTTTATAAATCCGAAATAGATCTATTTTAATCTCCTTAGTCTCCCAATGGGCAGCGGAGTGTTTGCTGGCTGCCAGAAAAAAAGCCTAGAAACTAGTGGATTAGGATTTCACTGAACTAATAAATAATAACCCAGTTAAGGAAATACCAACTCACACAAACAATCTAAAAGTAAACAACAGCCTAATTAAGGAACCACCAAGAACATTCCCACCCGCACTGAAAGGGCAAGCCGCTAGTATATAAACAGTGGCTTGAGCATATAAACTAAGCAGTATATAAAAAGAGAGCAAACCCCACTCTCTTCTTGCACTGATGATGCTATCTAGTTGGGCAATGAAACATCCGCAAGTAAGCAAAATTGAGCTCAGGGAGCTCCAAGGATCTCACAAGGTTGTAGCTGGTGGTGCAAAACCGATGAATGGAACTCTATTCATGCTGTGATGAACTATTAAAAGTAGGCTATAAATCTAATAAATACACGAAAGGCACATAAGGTTTGCAGCCAAGAGAAATAGGTGGTGTTATGATGAAAACAACACTGAGTCTAATCCGATCATCATTCCCCGGACAATATATTAAATTAATTTCCATTGACTTAATATTTTTTTTTTCAGAATTACTTCCCTTCTGTCATTTAAAAATGATCTTAAACAGAAGCTTGAGAAGAAGCCAGTTCTGGCTACTTCTTTAGCTGAAGTTCCTGGAATCTATATCCGATGCGTCTTCTCTCTTGTTCAAGGTCAAGCAAGGTTATTGATTTATTCTCGAACACACCTTTGCTGTAGCAGGCTGGCGAATTAATCAAAGCAACGTTCCATATTTATAGCTCCATCAAGAATTGTTCTTAATCAACCGCAGGGATTCCCAACTCTTGTGAAGCTAAGGGCCGGGTGTATTTGCATACGGTATTGCATAACATCTTCAATCATATGGTTTCCCCCCCCAAAAAAATTTATTAAGAATGGCTGTCCTGCAGCTGTCCAGAACTGTCTTGAATCAGGGGTGGGTTCAGGGGTGAAATGCTCCCAATTCGGACTGGATCACCTGATCCGGTAGCAATGGAGGCGGGTGGTTCGGAGAACCGGTAGCAAAAATCCTTGCCCCCCGCCCCCCCCCAATACCCAGCTGGGCCACACAATCATTTTTTTTACTTTTAAAAGCATTTTTTTCTACAACCTCTTCAGCCGAAAAAATGCTTTTAAAAGTAAAAAGAAAAAGCCTCTGGTGATCGCATGGCTCTGGTGATCGCATGGCTCTTTTAAAAGAAAAATAGCCTCTGCCGATCAGGCAACTCAGCTTGGATCGCCAGAGGCTTTTAAAAGAAAAAAAAAACCTTTTTTTCTTTTAAATGCCTCTGACAATCCAAGCTGAGTTGCCTGATCGCCAGAGGCTTTTTTTCTTTTAAAAGCCTCTGACGATCCAAGCTGAGTTGCCTGATCGGCAGAGGCTATTTTTCTTTTAAAAGCCTCTGACGATCCAAGCTCAGTAAAAAAAAAAAAAATGGCCACGCCCACCCAGTCACATTACCCCCACACACACACCAAGCCACGCCCACAGAACCGGTAGTAACAAATTTTAGATTCTACCACTGGGTGGGTTCTACTTACCTTTACTACTGGTTCGCAATGGGATTGCGCGAAGCTTCTCCGCATACGCAGATCGCCAATGATGACATCCGGGGCAGTGGGCGGGGCATCCTGCCGGTTTTACTACCGGTTCTTGCAAACCGGTCCGAACCAGGGGCAACCCACCACTGTCTTGAATGAGAGTCAGTCAAGTAATTCAGGAGCACTCCAAACATTGGACTCCAAGCACTGGGCCTGGTGGCTCAGCAGACTGATAGCATTGTGATTAACACCAGCTGTCTGCAATTACTGTAAGTTCGAATCTCGCCAGGCTCAAGGTTGACTCAGCCTTCCATCCTTTCTAAGATAGGTAAATTGAGGACCCAGTTTGTGGGGGCAATAAGCTGACTTTGTATAAATATACAAAAGTATGAAGGCTATTGCTGAGCACATTGTAAGCCGCCCTGAGTCTCCGGAGAAGGGCGGCATATAAATCAAATTAAAAAAAAAAATCAACAGACTTAACCTGAGTTCTACTTTCTCTTTTTCTGATTCCTTCTTCTTTTTTTAAAGATGCATTCATTGTTTTATCGTTTGTGTTTGCCATCCTTTTCACTTTTAGCACACATTATTTCCTTTCATGGGTCTGTTGTTAGTTGGATGGTTAAGTACAGGTAGTCCTCCAGTTACAGTTACAACTGAGCCTAAAAGTTTCTGTTGCTAAATTAGACAGTTGTTAAAGATATGGATCAAATGAATTGTGAATAGCATGACATTTTGCTTAGAGCAAATCCTCATCTTCATTTAACGGCCCCATAATCCCTTGCGGGGTGGAGTCTGGGCAACTGAATGGAGCTAGCAGAGTGTTTTAATGGCCAGATGCCTTTCCTGTCACCAATGCGGAGTTTTGGTTCAGATATATTCTCAATGTGCCCACAGAGAGAAATATCTGCCTCTACCTAAGATCGAACTCACAGCCTCCTGATTGTGAGGTGAGAGCTCCACCTCTAGGCCACCGCACCACTCCTTTCGTTAGAGCAAATGAAAAAGGAAATTTGTGATGGTCTATGAATTTAATAAAAATTAAATTCATTGAACAATTTGTGACCTGGATTTTCATGTGGACATCTTGCAAGCCTTGGTAGTACAGTGGTCTAAGGCACCCTGTTATTAAGCTGGTTATTAAGACCAGATGCCTGCAATTACTGCAGGTTCGAATCTCTCCAAGGCTCAAGGTTGACTCAGCCTTCCATCCTTTCTAAGGTAGGTAAATTGAGGACCCAGTTTGTGGGGGCAATAAGCTGACTTTGTATAAATATACAAAAGGATGAAGGCTATTGCTTAACGCATTGTAAGCCGCCCTGAGTCTCCAGAGAAGGGCGGCATATAAATCAATTTATATATATATATATATATATATACACACACACACACACACACACATACATATCAATTTTCTTACTTCTTCGTAGGGTTTATGTGTGTTTTTCTTCTAGCCAGGTTTTCCCTTGGTTACGTAGGGAAAACCTGGCTAGAAGAAAAACATATATATATTCTATCTGAATAGGGGGGACGTGATAACTGTCTTCCAGCACTTGAGGGGCTGTCACAGAGAAGAGGGGATTGACTTATTGTCCAAAACACCAGAGGGCAGGACAAGAATTAAGCCGTGGAAGGTTGTAAAGAAGAGATCCAACCTAGAAGTAAAGAGAAATTTTCCGGCATTGGGTCAATGATGAATCCATAGACTAGCTTGCTTCTCGAAATTTTGGGTGTTCTAAATAGATTGAAATAGACTGAGGGGCTGCCACCAGGAAGAAGGGGTCAACCTATTTTCCAAAGCATCAGAAGGCCATGACAAGAAAGAATGGATGGAAACTAATCAAGGAGAGAAGCAATTTAGAACTATGGAGAAATTTCCCAACAGTGAGAACAATTAAACAGTGGAACGGCTTGTCTTCAACCATTGTGGCTGCCCCATCAAGAAGAGTTTGGACGACCATTTGTCTGAAATGGTATCGCCTCTCCTGTTCAAGCATGGGGTTGGATTAGATGACTTCCAAGGTCCCTTCCTACTTCTCCTCTTCTCTCCCCTCTCCCCTCTGCCCTCTTCCCCCATCCCCAGGGGTGGGTTCTAAGTTTTTTTACTACCGGTTCTGTGGGCGTGGCTTATTTTGTGGGTGTGGCTTGGAGGTCATGTGACTAGGTGGGCGTGGCTAGCTGGTCAGAGTCATTTCTGGAAGGTCCTCGCACTTACGACCAGTCCTCGCACTTACGACCTGACTCATTTGTTTGCTTTTAACACTGATCAGCTGTAGGACGGCCCTTTGAAGCCCCGCAGCAAGAGTTTAAACAGTTTTTTTTCCCTCTAGTCATCAGCTGGGACTCAGGAGACAGCAATAGATTGGGGGGTGGGACCAAATAAAAGGTAAGAATAACGTGGGGGGGGAAGGTGGGGGGGAAGAACCGGTTCGGTGACGTCATATCGTCACCGCTACTGGCTAGGCCGAACCGGACCGAACCAGGAGGAACCCACCACTGCCCATCCCCCAACCCCCATCCCCATCCCCTATCCGCTATTCCAGTGATGGCTAACCTTTTTGCCATTGCGTGCCAAAAGTGGGGAGAGTGCGGGGGGGGTCGCTCATGTGCATGCCCACACCTATAATTCTATGCGCCCCGCCCCCTGCGCATGCGTGTGCGACCCCCCCGTGCTCCCCCCACTTTTGGCATGCAATGGCAAGGTAGGCCTGTTTTTCGCTCTCCCCAGGCTCCAGAGCCTTTCTAGGAGACTGGGGAGGGCAAAAATGGCCTTCCCCACTCCCCTGGAGGCCCTCCGGAGGCCGGAAACAGCCTTTTTGCTGAATTCCAGTGGACCCAAAAGACCCGAAAATCAGCTGTGCAGCGTGTGCATGCACGCCGGAGCTGAGCTCGCGTGCTCACCGATATGGCTCCGCTCGCCACCTGTGGCACGTGTGCCATAGGTTCGCCATCACGGCCCTATTCTCTATCCTAGACCGGGCAATTGGGCAATCATTTGACCTGAATGGTATAAAGTCTCCTGCCTTAAGCAGGCGGTGGAATTAGAAGTCCCTCAAGGTCCCTTCCGGCTCTATGATTCTATGAACGGAGCAAGATAGATGGTGGGTAGATCGAATGATAATGGTGGAAGGCTATGGAAAGGTATAGAGCAAGAAATCAAACCAAAACAGTTTAGGCTATCCAACAATTGTTTTATTGCATGTGCCCAGATGGGTGTTGTCTACGGCTATGTCCCTCCTGTTACAAGTTTATGGTTTGCTTCTATGTCTCTGGGTTTTGTGGTCCTTTTTGCTATTCCGTTCTCTGATTAGCTGGATGCTAGTAAAGGCTCTGTTATTTTAACACTATTTTTGTTGTTGTTGTTGTTGTTATTGTTGTTGTTGTTGTATGTCTTCCCCTTTTAACCTGGATTGATTAGGATGCAAACATCACTCCTGGGGGGACAGAGAGAAAGAGAGGGAGGGAGGGAGGGAGGGAGGGAGGGAGGGAGGGAGACAGAGACAGAAACAGAAACAGAAAAGAGAGAGACAGAGAGAGAGACAGAGAGAGGGAGAGAGAGAGAAACAGAGAGAGAAAGAGACAGACAGGTGGAGGGAGAGAGAAAGAGACACAGAGACACAGAGAGAGACGGAGAGAGAAAGAGGGGAAAGGGAGGGAGGGAAAGAGAGACACACAAAGAGAGACAGAGGGGGAAAGATAAAGAGAAAGAGAGACAGAGGGGGAGAGAGAGAGACAAAGAGAAAGAGACAGAGAGACAGGTGGAGGGAGAGAGGGGAGGAGAGAGATAGAGACACAGAGAAACACAGAGAGAGAGAGGGAGAGAGGGGGGAGAGGAGAGACAGAGAGAGAGGGAGAGAGAAAGAGGGGAGAGAGGGAGGGAGAGACACAGAGAGAGAGAGACAGAGGGGGAAAGATAAAGAGAAAGAGAGACAGAGACAGAGGGGGGAGAGAGAGACAAAGAGAGAGAAAGAGACAGAGAGACAGGTGGAGGGAGAGAGGGGAGGAGAGAGAAAGAGACACAGAGACACACAGAGAGAGAGGGAGAGAGAGAGGGAGAGGAGAGACAGAGAGAGAGGGAGAGAGAAAGAGGGGAGAGAGAGGGAGGGAAAGAGAGACACAGAGAGAGAGACAGAGGGGGAAAGAGAAAGAGAAAGAGAGACAGAGACAGAGGGGGAGAGAGAGAGAAAGAGACAGAGACAGGTGGAGGGAGAGAGGGGAGGAGAGAGAAAGAGACACAGAGACACACAGAGAGAGAGGGGGAGAGAGAGGGGAGAGAGAGGGAGAGAAAGAGAGACAGACAGAGAGGGACAGAGGGGGAAAGAGAAAGAGAAAGAGAGACAGAGACAGAGACAGAGGGGGAGAGAGAGACAAAGAGAGAGAAAGAGACAGAGAGACAGGTGGAGGGAGAGAGGGGAGGAGAGAGAAAGAGACACAGAGAGACACAGAGAGAGAGAGGGAGAGACAGAGACAGAGACAGAGAGAGGGGGGAGAGAGCGGAGAGAGAGAAAGAGACAGAGAGACACACATACACACATACAGAGAGAGAGGGAGAGAGGGAGACACACACACAGAGAGAACATCTTCCAGCATAATTTAAGGTGTTGGACTCTCTGCCCTTTTTACAATCCCACTGATTTGTGGGTTTTATTGCCTCAAAACTGCATAATCAGTTGATCTCATGCATACATATTCTGCTCAAGAGCCCGCGGAGAGTGTAACACAAAAAGATCTAAAACACAAAGGATCCATATATTGTGCTAACTTCAATAATCTCGGGCCGTTAGCATACTCAGCAAAATTAGGGCAGAAATTTAGAAAGGCCTCCCGAACCGTTCGGATCAGAAGTAGTTTTGATTTACAATCTGGATTTTTCTCGGCTCTAGGAGCAGCAGGACCAAGAGGAGGAAAAAATAATACACTTTAAAAAAAAAAACACATCTCCACGTCTAATTTAATTGTCTGATGGGTGAGTGTAGGTGTGTTTCTGCAACAATGCATCCCACAGTCGATGCCTTACAAAAGAGAAGAGGCCCTCTCACCCCTTTGCAAGTGTTCCACTTGTTCTCTCACTGTGTCTCAAAGTAAGTGTTTTTTTCCTTTGCTTCTCAAGCGACAACGAGACAGTCCTTCTCTTTTATTCCTCTGTTGCTATTCTTCCACATTTGTTCTGAAGTGTTAATATTTATTTATTTATTTATTGGTCCGATTTATATATGCCGCCCTTCTCCGGAGACTCAGGGCGGCTTACAATGCGTTAAGCAATAGCCTTCATACTTTTGTATATACCTGCTTAGTAGGGCTTTTGGCCCCCCCTTAAGTGGTGTTCTTATTTACACAAAGTCAGTTTACCAAGGCTTTATAATACCACTTTATAAAGCCTTGGTAAGATCAATAGTGGTGGGAAAGAGCCTGGTGGCGCAGCAGACTAATAGCCTGTTATTAACATTCAGCTGCCTGCAATTACTGTAAGTTCGAATCTCCCCAGGCTCAAGTTTGACTCAGCCTTCCATCCTTTCTAAGGTAGGTAAATTGAGGACCCAGTTTGTGGGGGCAATAAGCTGACTTTGTATAAATATACAAAAATATGAAGGCTATTGCTTAACGCATTGTAAGCCGCCCTGAGTCTCCGGAGAAGGGCGGCATATAAATCAAATTAAAAAAAAAAAAGATTCAAAAAAATTTGACTACCGGTTCTGTGGGCATGGCTTGCTGGGCGTGGCAGGGGAAGGATACTGCAAAATCTCCATTTCCACCCCACTCCAGGGGAAGGTTACTGCAAAATCCCCATTTCCTCCCGATCAGCTGGGACTCGGGAGGCAGAGAATAGATGGGGGCGGGGCCAGTCAGAGGTGGTATTTACCGGTTCTCCGAACTACTCAAAATTTCCGCTACCGGTTCTGCAGAACTGGTCAGAACCTGCTGAAACCCACCTCTGAAGACCAAACTTGGAATACTGCATCCAGTTTTGGTTGCCATGATGTAAACAAGATGCTGAGACTTTAGAAAGTGTGAAGAGAAGAGCAACAAAAGAGGATTAGGGGACTGGAGGCTAAAACAAAGAAAGAAAGGTTGTTGAAATTGGGGTATGTCTAGAAGGACATGAAAAGAAGGACATGACAGAAGGACAGTTGTTCCAATATTGCCACAAAAAAGCAGGTCAACTGAGGTGAAATTCAGCAGGTTCTGACAGGTTCTGGAGAACCGGTAGCGGAAATCTTGAGTAGTTTGGAGAACCGGCAAATGCCACCTCTGGCTGGCCCCAGAGTGGGGTGGGAATGGAGATTTCGCAATATCCTTCCCCTGGAGTTAGGAGGGAATGGGGATTTTGCAACATCCTTCCCCTGGAGTGGGGTGGGAATGGAGATTTTGCAGTATCCTTCCCCTGCCACACCCACCAAGCCACACCACACCCACCAAGCCACACCCACAAAACCAGTAGTAAAAAAAAATTTGAATTCCACCACTGGGGTCAACCTATTCTCCAAAGCAGGACAAGATACAATGGATGGAAACTAACCAAGGAGAGAAGCAACCTAGAATTAAGGAGAAACTTCCTAACAGTGAGGACAATTAATCAGTGGAACAGCTTGCCACCAGAAGTTATGGGTGCTTCATCACTGGAGGTTTTTAAGAAGCCATTTGTCTGAAATGGCACATGGCCTACATATATGATGTGGGGTAAACAGTAGAACAACCCAATTTTTTAAAAAAAATCTACTGTTTTTACTCAGTTATTGGATGACAGCCTCATTTGAGCTTCTTCTCAGAAACCCACACAAGTTGATTTCCGGTGAGGAAAAAAACAATGATTTCCTCCCCACCCTTTGGCCATTATCTATGTTCTTTTGACTCGTCTTACTTCCCGTAAATTCTCTCCAACATAACTGTGATTTAAAATCTGTCACTTTCCACTCTCTTTTTTTCCCCTCCTTCTCTTCTCAATAGCTCATCAGTCCTGGAAAGGGGTTATGATTTCTCTTTCTAAGTTGCCAACTTCCTTTATGCTTTGAAGAAAAGTGGTTTAATAATGATGGTTGGGGGGCGGGGTGAAGGCAGGAATTATCAAGTGTCTAGTCCTGGATATGTTGGTTTTGGGCATTAATTGATGGAGCCCGTGACTGCTTTAAGTTCATCGATATCGTGCCTGATAAAGGGAGATGATAAATTTTAAGTGAACTCTGCGACTTCCGCAGAAATCAAACAAGAAGATCACAGTCCTTTTACAATATGCATGCTTGTTTTGGGGGGTATTTCCTGGGTATCAGGCAGAAATTGGGGGGAAGAAATAAATATGCAGGCAGACATTTGGAAAAAGTAGAAAAAAACAGAGCATGTTTGGTCAAACACGATCAAATAAGCATCTATTGGTAGAATTACCGTATTTTTCGGAGTATAAGATGCACCTTTCTCCCCCCTAAAAGGGGGTGAAAATTTAGGTGTGTCTTATACACCGAATGTAGCCCTGCCCACCCACTGGCCCCCACCCTTTGGCTTCTGCCTCCGAGCAGTTTACTTCCTTGCAGCAAGCAGCAAGAAGAAACAGCTCGTTTCAGCTTCAGCACAGCCTAATTAGCGTGGGCCTCTGCTGCTTGCTGCAAGGAAGTAAATTGCTGGGAGAAGATTTTTTTTTTTTCTTGTGCTAATCAAGCTATGCTGAAAACGAAAATGAAAGTAAATCAGTCTGTTTGCTGCAACGAGGTAAAATTGCTGGGAGGCAGATGCAGATTTCTTTTTCTTGTTTTCCTCACCAAAAAAGGTAGGTGCGTCTTATACTCCGAAAAATACAGTAGATGTTTTCTCTCCTTGCCTACTGCATTTTTTTTTTTTTGCTAGCTAACCCATGAGTGTCAATTCAGAGTAATTCTGCATGTTTTAAAAACACATTTTACACAAAATACGCCCACGTTGCTACAGTAATCTGTATTGATCAAAGTTTTAGCCTGTTCGGAGAATCCAATTATAAAACCATTTAAAAGGTAGAAATAATAACAGAGAAAGGAGAAAGGAGAACATCGTACATCAGTAACCAACTGCATTGAGCACACTTGTTTTAATAGGTCAGTGTTTCTGTACACTCAGCGATTTTAAGATGTGTGGACTTCAACTCCCAGAATTCCCCAGCCAGCATTTGTGGAATTCTGGGACATACATCTTAATGAGGCTGAGAAACAGGGTGATAGGTTATGCTGCAGGGTCAGATTAAAACGTGATTTGGCTTGTTATTTTAGAACAGTAATCCAACAATATACCAAGAGCCTTGGTAGTACAGGGGTTTAAGGCACCCTGTTATTAAGCTGGTTATTAAGACCAGCTGCCTGCAATTACTGCAGGGTTCGAATCTCTCCAAGGCTCAAGGTTGACTCAGCCTTCCATCCTTTCTAAGGTAGATAAATTGAGGACCCAGTTGTGGGGGCAATAAGCTGACTTTGTATAAAATATACAAAAGGATGAAGGCTATTGCTGAGCACATTGTAAGCCGCCCTGAGTCTTTGGAGAAGGGCAGCATATAAATCAAATTAATATATATATATATATAAGGTGGACAACTATCTCCGTTCTATTAAAAAAAATTCACTGCAAGACAGATTTCATGGAAAAATTTCACTGCAAGACAGAATCAAGATCACATGAAGTGTTAATACCACTTTATAATGCCTTGGTGAGACCACACTTGGAGTACCGCATCCAGTTTTGGTCACCACAATATAAAAAAGGATGTTGAGACTCTGGAAAGAATGCAGAGAAGAGCAACAAGAATGATTAGGGGGCTGGAGACTAAAACATATGAAGAAGGGTTCCAGGAATTGGGTATGTCTAGTCTAATGAGAAGAAGGACTGGCGGGGACATGATAGCAGTCTTCCAATATTTGAAGAGCTCCTACAAAGATGAGGAGATCAACCCAGGAGTGAAATCCAGCAGGTTCTGACAGGTTCTGGAGAACCGGTAGCGGAAATTTTGAGTAGTGTGGAGAACCGGCAAATACCACCTCAGAGTGGGGTGGGAATGGAGATTTTGCAATATCCTTCCCCCAGGAGTGGGGAGGGAATGGAGATATATATATATATCCCCATCAAACCCTCATTTCACTGTCCAGTTCCAGAAGAAGATGGGGAAAAACATATCAAAATTCAAGAAGAGAGATTTTTTAAAAAATCTAATGTAAGAACTGCAGGTCCAGTTGAGATACTCCTTAGAAATAAATATTTTCCTAGGGGGGTCATTCAAAATGTATGTTGCCATAAGGTGTCTTCGGTCAGGCTCATTAGGAGTTCAGGTTTCCTGATTTTTTTTTTTTAATTACATGTTGTGTTTGAGTCTCTTAATCAGTATATTTCGGTGTGTGTGTTTTAAGCATACTCATTTTGTGCGACTTTTGGCTCAGCATTGCAAGCCACATCACAAACGTCTCTAATCTGTCAATATCTGCTATGCAGATCAGTTTATGCCTATATTCTCAAGTTGCTGATTGGCTAAAGAGAACGGGGGAGGGACTCAATCAACTAATTTCACACCCATCCCTGTCTGCAGCAGGAGATTGCCAGGAGTAATCACCTGTGAAGCATGAGCTGTTTTTCAATGAAATTAATTGTTTGTTACTAGTGTCATTCAGGAAATCTGATTTTTTTTCCCCAAGAAAATCACTGCAGGAATCATTCTTCCCTTTACTTTTGTATGGATTTTAGTTATGTCGTTATATGAAATTCAAAAATTCCTCCTCCTCCTCCTCCTCCTCCTCCTCCTCCTCCTCCTCCTCCTCCTCCTCCTCCTCCTCCTCCTCCTCCTAGTTCTCCTCCTCACAAACTCCTCTCTCTTCTAACACTGATGAAGTTACCTAGTTGGGTCATGAGACATCTGCAAGGAAACAACCAAGCTCAGAGAGCACCAAGGACCCCACAATCCTCCTCCTCCTCCTCCTCCTCCTCCTCCTCCTCCTCCTCCTCCTCCTCCTCCTTTTAATTCTTCCGAATTGTAGGCAACTGTACTGTTCAGTATGTTTCATTGATGTCTCCAACTGGGTGGCCATATTAATCTGATGATAGATAGATAGATAGATAGATAGATAGATAGATAGATAGATAGATAGAAAGATGGATGATAGATAGATAGATAGATAGATAGATGATAGATAGAAAGATGGATGATAGATAGATAGATAGATAGATAGATAGATAGATAGATAGATAGAAAGATGGATGATAGATAGATAGATAGATAGATAATAGATAGAAAGATGGATGATAGATAGATAGATAGATAGATAGATAGATAGATAGATAGATAGATAGATAGATAGATAGAAAGATGGATAGATAGATAGATAGAAAGATAGATAGATAGATGATAGATAGATAGATAGATAGATAGATAGATAGATAGATAGATAGATAGAAAGATAGATAGATAGATAGATAGATAGATAGATAGATAGATAGATAGGAAGATAAATCTATCTCGGCATCTACTTCTGTCCTACTATCGCAGCACCATTGAGAGTGTCCTGACATACGGCATTCTTGCATGGTATGGGAGCAGCTCTGTAGCAGACAAAAAAGCTCTACAGAGAATCATGAAAACTGCCCAGAATATCATTGGACTCCAGCTACCATCCCTGGACGACATCTTCGCATCTCGCTGTTTGAGAAAGTTGCATAACATTCTCAGAGACTCTTCCCATCCTGCTTACAATCTTTTTGGACTGTTGCCTTCTGGCAGAAGATACAGAATGATTAAAATTCAGATCACACGTTTTCTGAATAGTTTTTATGCCAGAGCTATAATTGGACTCCACAATGAACTAAAGGGCCACCATCAATTTTTTTTTTTTTAAATTTGATTTATATGCCGCCCTTCTCCGGAGACTCAGGGCGGCTTACAATGCGTTAAGCAATAGCCTTCATCCTTTTGTATATTTATACAAAGTCAGCTTATTGCCCCCACAAACTGGGTCCTCAATTTACCTACCTTAGAAAGGATGGAAGGCTGAGTCAACCTTGAGCCTTGGAGAGATTCGAACCAGCAGTAAATTGCAGGCAGCTGTGTTAATAACAATGAGCTGTTGGACAGCATTACTTGGTCTGTTGTGTGGATGTTTGGGTGGTTTAGGGGTGGGGAATTTGTGGTGGGTGGGAGTGTGTTTGGGGATTGTTCTGTGTGTTGGACCTGGTCTTTGGGTGTTAAGTGAATTTCATTGCATGGGTATACTGTGTATATACTTACAATGACAATAAAGTTATTATATTATTATTATAAAGATAGGTAGGTAGGTAGGTAGGTAGGTAGATAGATAGATAGATAGATAGATAGATAGATAGATAGATAGATATGATTTTAATGTTTTGTTGCTGCTGTGAAGGTAGTGGGATATGGCTTTTTATGTTGTGCACCCTTTGTATGAGCTGGACAGCCGTATAAATGTGTTTATTAAATGAATAAAAATGAACAGGGAAGGTTCTGCTTATGGTAGCTCCCAAATTGGACAAGATAAAGTTGGGTTTAGAGCATTTGGGAAGCACGAAATCACCCCCAGCTTCACCCATTGAGTAAGAAGGAGGAGGTGAAGAGAATAGGCTGCATTATCTTTATCCATAATATATTATGTGTGAAGGGCTCTTACCTTCTCTTTTATATTTAAAAATGCTGTCCTTTTCATTTTGGCAACCAAACACAGATTTCAATAGGGTTTTTTTTTTTTAATTATTATTATTTAATACAATCCTTTTCAGAGTCTTCAGCTCAAGGGCCTATGAAAAAGGAAGTCAGTGTCTTTATGTAATATTTAATGCTTACCGAATAGCTTTTGGTTTATCTTACCGGTTTCAGGTCTGTAAAATGGAGCAAGTCAACAGACCCACGAAGTTGCTCCAGAAATTTTAAAATGAAGGGAAGGACCATCATTTTCCTAGAAGCCTGTAACATCACTGGGTTTTTTTTTTTTCCCCTAGGTCCTTTTTTACAGCAGAAGCTGACAGATTTTTTAAAAAAGTTTTTTAAAGAGCAGGAGACAAACAAAATGACAAGAGATCAAGTTATGATTAGGGGATTCCGGGAGAAAGGAAAGAGGCAAATAGGCCCAGGAGCAGGGAAGATGGATACCTATACGGTCCAAAATATCGATAAGAGGAAAGTCATGGATATAGCAAGAAGCTACGATGTTTCAAAGAAGTTCTGTTAGAAGCCTTCTCAGGATGTTCTCCGTTTCTGTCTCTGTGTCTACCCATCTACCTACTTACCTATCCATCCATTATCTATCTCTCTATCTGTCTGTTTGTCTACTCTATCTATCTATCTATCTATCTATCTATCTATCTATCTACCTACCTACCATCCACCCACCCACCCACCCACCCACCTACCTACCTACCTACCTTCCATCTATTTATCTATCTAGCTACCTACCATCCATCCATCCACCTACTTACCTACCTACCTTCCATCCATCCATCTATCTATCTATCTACCTACCATCCATCCATCCATCCACCTACTTACCTACCTACCTTCCATCCATCTATCTACCTACCATCCATCCATCCATCCATCCATCCATCCACCTACTTACCTACCTACCTTCTATCTATCTATCTATCTATCTATCTATCTATCTATCTATCTATCTACCTACCTACCTATCTATCAACCATCCATCTATCCATCCATCCACCTACCTACCTACCTACCTACCATTTATCTATCTATCTATCTATCTATCTATCTATCTATCTATCTATCAATATGAGTCGGTGTCTGAATTTTGATAATGTGAACATGGGGATGCGGCAATGGTTGTAAGTGTGAAAAATGGTCGTAAGTCAGTTTTTCAGTGTCAACGTAACTTCAGATGGTCATTAAAGGAACTGTTGAAAGTCAAGAACTATCTGTAGACAAAACTGGATTTCCTGAAGGACTTTATCAGTCTACTGAGTTGTTGTCATAAAACATAGATTAAAAAACATGAAATATTGAGGAAGGTATAATTTTTCTACTGCCTTTGCAATTTTTAAAAAAAGAAAATTAACAAGAGTTGCAAGTAGCCATTTTATATGCATCAAAGGAGCATGTGAATTGCAAAGTCTGACTCAGCACTCACTTGCTATCTCTCGATTAACTCTGGAGTATGTTCATTTTGCCAACCTCTTTTCTAATTAGATACTTGAAATGGGATCCTCCTAGCAACCTCCCCTCTCTAAATCATATTTAATCAAGGAAGGAGTGAGGTTTCACTCCAGATATTCTTACCTAATAGGAAATTATTTAAGCTGCTTTCTCTCTTCATAAGAGGAATATTAAAGCATTTAAAAGGTAAAGATTTCCCTGTCCAGTCATGCCCAACTTTAAGGCACGGTGCTCCTCTCCGTTTCTTGGCTGAGGGACTTAGCATTGTCTGAAGACAATTTCCATAGTTGTGTGGCCAGCATGGCTATAGCCAAAGGCACACGAACACTGTCTTCTTCCTATAATCTTCTCTGTTGTCCTTACCACTCTCTGTATGGACTTTCTATCTGGGGCAAGAGAAGAGAACGACCAGTTGCTTATCTACTAAACATTTTTTTTAAAACTTCCAGAAGCTCTTTGCTTTTAAATACCAATTACCTTCACATATGACAAGATGATCCATCAGGCTTCTTCTCCTATAGGCAACATTTTTAATCTCGTTCATAATGAAGAATGCACACAGCCTCGTCACGGAGGTATCTGAATATCCTTAAAATAGTATCACACAAATGTTTTCCCCCATTTGTTACCACCTCCACATAAATCTGCTGCAGAACATGATCTGCCACATAATTGAAGGCTGGTCTACTCCTGGAACTATTAAATATGAACTGTTAGAAATGAACTACTGCAATCCACTCTATATGGGTCTACCCTTGAAAAGTATCCAGAAACTTCAATTGGTTCAAAATGTGGTAATCCAGATGATTTTGTGCAAGCTGAGACTTGCACATACCTCTTTCGGGAACTGCATTGGCTGGTGATTTACTTCCAGGTCCAATTCAAGATGTTGGTTGTCACCTTCAAAACCCTACCTGACCTGGGAACAGGTTATTCGAAGGACCTTCTTGTTCTGTCCCCAACCACACGCACACACACCAACAGACGTTCAAGAGTTAAAGACCAAACCAGCCGGCAAAATCCTTTTCCTTATGATAACGGAACTTGGCAACAACCTAGTAGCTGCCTGCCAAGAGTTTATTATTTACAAAGAGGAGAGATAACTTCTCCCCACTTCTGATACATCAAAAGAAACAGCTCAAAAATTACTGAGTCAATCAAGTCCAGAGATAATCCAGCAAAGTCTATAGCCAAAAGTCCGGCAATGCAGAATGGCGTGGAAGCTTTCAGCTTTGTTCGTCACAAGGTTTGACTGGCCACCACGCTCCCTTTTCTACCCTGTGGGGTGTGGTCCAGTGACTCAGCCTAATCTCGGGCACGCCTTTTCTTCTGTTGCGCGTGCTTATCTCTGTGACGCTGGCGTGGATCCAGCCAAGACTCATTACCCTCATCACTGTCCATCTGTGGCTGCGTGGACGTGCTTGGCCCCGGCCCTATCTCTTGCCCTTCGGCGGACACCGAAGGCATTGCCAGAGAGGAGGGTCCTGGAAAGGGAGGCCTTGCCAACTCCTCTCCTTCACTCTCGGAGTCCTCTCCTGTCAATGACACAGGCTCAGGTAACGGAGCCACAACACTTCTTTTCTCAGTCATGTCTACCCAACCGACCAAGGAGACAGGGAATGCTTGGGATCCTCTCTCCCAGGAGGTCCACCTAACGGGATCAAGAAGAAGGGCCTTCTCTGTGGTGGCTCCTTCCCTGTAGAACATCATCCTTGCAAAGGTAGGATTGGTCCCCACTTTGACACTCTTTCACAAGTTCATGAAGACCTTTTTCTGCCAATGGGTCTGGGGACCTCAGAGTAATATGGAGCCCATTATGTGGCTGGTTTGATTGTTGTTGCTAATGGTGTAGGGGTTGGGATTATTTGGTTTTGTATCATGGTTTAATTTTTGTAAGCCACTTGCAGTCAGTGAGAGAACAGAACAGAATTTTTATTGGCCAAGTGTGATTGGACACACAAGGAATTTGTCTTTGGTGCATATGCTCTCAGTGTACATAAAAATACATTCATCAAGAATCATAAGATGCAACACTTAATAGTCGTAGGATACTAAATAAGCAATCAAAGTCATACTAGGAAACTAAATAAAACAATGTAAATCATAAAGATACAAGCAACAAGAGAGTGAGTTGGGAGACCATCTAAATTTTTATTTGTTTAGTTGGTTAGTTAGTTAGTTAATTAATTTTATATAACCGCCTCCTCGCTCATGGCGACTCTAGGTGGCTTACAGAAAATAAAAACACAATGTAACAGGAATAAAAATAATACAAAATAAAAATAATAAAATAATAATCCCTCCACACCTACCCCCTTGTGACAACACACACTCATATCAGCCATTTAATGGGCTCCATTCAGAGGTGGTTTTCAGCAGGTTCTGACCAGTTCTGACGAACCGGTAGCGGAAAGTAGTTTGGAAAACTGGTAAATACCACCTCTGACTGGCCCCACCCACATCTCTTCTCTGCCTCTCGAGTCCCAGCTGAAATGAGGATTTTGCAGTAACCTTCCCCTGGAGTGGGGAGGGAATGGAGATTTTACAATATCCTTCCCCTGCCACGCCCACCAAGCCATGCCACGCCCACCAAGCCACACCCACAGAACTGGTAGTAAAAAAATTTGAAAGCCATCACTGGAAGGAACCACCATGCATGGAGAATGCCCTTCTTCTGGGTCCCACCAGATATACCTCTTTGGGGGATGGGGCCTACAACATTCCTTGCCTCTCCACTCTGGGGGTCGGGTAGATGTGACCAGCAAGAGACGGTCCCTCAGATCACCTGGTTCCCAAGCCATGAAATGATTTGAAGGTGACAACCAGCACCTTGAGTTGCACCCAGAAGCAAATGGGCAAGCAAGGCAGCTTTCATAAATGAGGTAAAATAATATAGGTCCAAGACAAGAACTTTTCTTGCTCCACTGCTGGACGAAAAAAAAAACATTGACCTGCAGTCTGAATCATCTGAACTTCTGCTTAAACTGCATTAGCAAACATTTAACCGTTATTGACCTTGTCTTCACTGTTCTCACCTGCCCTCTCTCTCTCTCTCTCCCCGTCATCCCCTTCATGCTCAAAATTTAATTTGCAAGCTCTTTTCTGGAGAGAGAGAGAGTCACAGCAAGACTCCAAGGCCCTCATTTGAACATATGCACGATTAAATTATAAATACGCCATTTCGCTTAATAAATACACCTACTCTTTGGCATTTGCTGGGATGTTCGCTTATTGTGTGCCATTCCACGCACGTTTTCCTCAAACGGATACGCTTGCATACTTTGGATAAGCAATTTTTTTTTTAAAAAAAAATATAGAATGCAGTTTGGGGTGGATCTTTCTGTAGGCAACACCACGCATTCTTGGAGAAGAAAGTTCATCGCTTGCATGAATTTGGAAGATGGGGAAATAGGAGGTCAAAATTGGACCGTATCTGCATTTCACCCCTTGTTCTGTAAATCCATGATGCGATTTAGGAGAAGTCAGTCTCTGTGTGTGCGTTTTCTCTCTTCAAAATGGAGAGGCATTGTAGGAATCGGAGAGAAGTTGCTGTGGCAACCAGCGGCCTACTGAACATCCAGCTTTGCCTCCTTGGTTTTCACACATGTTGCTGCTGCAGCTAATCATCTCTTCTTACACTTTCTATCCTCGCTTGCTGTGGTATAAAAACAACCACAGCCATATTATCCATGCTTCTTTCTTCTGCAGATGCTACCACTGAAGACCCCAGCCACAGCAGGAGTGACATGCTCCCGGTTCGGACCGGATCGCCTGATCTGGTAGTGATGGCGGCGGGTGGTTCGGAGAACAAGTAGCAAAAATCCCTGTGGCCCCCCACCCCACCCCACCATGCCCAGCTGAGCCACAGGATCATCAGAGGCTTTTTTTTTAACTTTTAAAAGCATTTTTTTGTCGGAAGAGGTTGTAGAAAAAATGCTTTTAAAAGTAAAAAAAAAAAGCCTCTGATGATCACGCGGCTCAGCTGGGATTGTCAGAGGCTTTTCAAAGCATTTTTTTTCTGCAACCTCTTGGCCGAAGAGGTGGTTAAAAAAATGTTTTGAAAAGTCTCTTGACGATCCCAGCTGAGCCGCGCAATCATCAGAGGCTTTTTTTTTTAACTTTTAAAAGCATTTTTTCTACAACCTCTTCCGACAAAAAAATGCTTTTAAAAGTAAAAAAAAAAAAGCCTCTGATGATCGTGCGGCTCAGCTGGGATAGTCAGAGGCTTTTCAAAGCATTTCTTTTCTGCAACCTCTTGGCCGAAGAGGTGGTAAAAAAAAATGCTTTGAAAAGTCTCTGATGATCCCAGCTGAGTTGCCTGATCTGCAGAGAGGTATTTTTTAAAAAGCTTCTCTGACGATCCCAGCTGAGTTGCCTGATCTGCAGAGGCTTTTCAAAGCATTAGAAAAAATGCTTTGAAAAGTTTTTTTTTTAAAAAAAAAAGTTGGCCACGCCCACCCAATCACATTACCCACCACCACCAAGCCATGCCCACAGAAATGTAAACAAAGTTTACATTTCACCTCTGAGCCAAAGCATATGTTTTGGAAAATAAACATGGTGGACATACGCAGGACGAAATTTCAAGGACTTCACTGAAGTGATGGAGATATTTTTCCACTGTAGAACTGTAATTGAACAGTGCCAACGATAATGGAGAGACAATGCATCCATGAACCTCAACTAGCAGTCAGAAGACATGACATAATTTCACAACCCATGGACAGAATTAACCGTAGTATCAACTAGGAAAGTGTCAGCATCCTAGACCAAGACCAAAATTCCTGGAAGCTGGCACTCAAACAAATCAGCCATCAACAGGCACATAGAGATAAACAACCTCTACCTACCAGTCAAAAGTTTAATGAAACTCTTGCAAATGGTTGCAAGAATTAGGTATGTCTAGTTTAATGAAAAGGAGGACTAGGGGTGACATGATAGCAGTCTCCCAATATTTGAGGGGCTGCCACAAAGAAGAGGAGGTCAAGCTATCTTTCAAAGTACCAGAAGGCAAGAGAAGAAAAAATAGATGGAAACTAATCAAGATCAGAAGCAACTAAACTAAACTTCCTAACAGTGAGAACAATTAACTAGTGGAATGGTTTGCCTTCAGAAATTGTGGGTGCTCCAACACTGGAGGTTTTTAAGAAGAGATTGGACAACCATTTGTCTGAAATGGTACAGAGTTTCCTGCCTGAGCAGGGGATTGGACTAAAAGACCTCCAAACAGTGTTGAAATCCAGCAGGTTCTGACAGGTTCTGGAGAACCAGTAGCAGAAATTTTGAGCAGTTCGGAGAACCAACAAAAACCACCTCTGGCTGGCCCCAGAGTGGGGAGGGAATGGGGATTTTGCAGTATCCCTCCCCTGCCATGCCCACCAAGCCACTCCCACCAAGCCACACCATGCCCACTAAGCCATGCCCACAGAACTGGTAGTAAAAAAAATGTGGATTTCACCACTGCCTCCAAAGTCCTTTCCAACTCTGTTATTCTGTTAGTCTGTTATTCAATACCCAGGGATGACCATTGATTAATACCAAGATTAACACTAGACCAGAGGTCTTCAAACTTGGCAGCTTGAAGACTTGTGGACTTCAACTCCCAGAATGCTCCAGTCAGCTGGCTGGAGCATTCTGGGAGTTGAAGTCCACAAGTCTTCAAGCTGCCAAGTTTGAAGGCCTCTGCACTAGACCAACATTCAAGAAGCTAATAATATCCCAATCAAGGAACTACTAACTCAAAGAAGCTAATAATAAATAACAACCTAATCAAGAAACCACCAAGAAGGCTCCCAGCATCACTGACGGGACCAGCCATTAGTATATAAAATGAGAACAAAACTCACACCCTATTAGCACTGATGATGTTACTTAGTTTGGTGATGAGACATCTGCAGAGAAACTACCAAGTTCAGAGAGCACCAAGGATTCCACAGTTCAACCCTGAGCTACAAATTTTCTCTTCTATTGGTACCACAAAGGAATATTTTACAGGGCTATTTTCAAGAAGATCTAGTTTTAGCAGATGTTGTGTTGGCTATTGTGGATGTGATTACATTTTTATCACTTTGGTCTAGTTGCCCAGATAAAGGAAGCCAGAAGAAAGAGCATCAACTCGTAGGGTTTTTTCTTTGGCTGAAGGAAAAACAAATAAATTATCCTAACCTTTGTTATGATGAAAGTGTCAGAAGAAGTTGAACGGATGAACAGTGGGTCTAATTCCTAATTCCACGCACAGTTGGGAGTGGGAAGAATGAATGTATCATTGCACTTCCTTTAGTTAATTACATTTTGCAATCCTAAATTTGCTAACCTGAGGCAATTCAATCACTATTTAATTGAAGAATTGTTCAATTAAAAGCATGGAGACTAAACAAGTGTGCATATTGTTTGTATGAAAATGCACATGTCAGTGGTTTTTTTCCCGTTGTGCCCGAAGCAATTTCAAAGAGAGAGAGAGAGAGAGAGAGAGAGAGAGAGAGAGAGAGGGAGGGAGAGAGAGAGATAATAACCTTCCTCTCACAAGCTGTGGAATTGCTTGCAAGTTGAATTAATGGTAGTTCTAGAAAAAGGCCATTTTAGAGTAACAAAAATCCAAATGACCAACAGGTGGCAGCAAAGAGTGACGGAATGATCCGACTCTGCTGCCATCTAGTGGTTCTAGATTTTTGCAACCGACATATGGTAGTCCTATATCCGTGATGGCGAACCTATGGCACAGGTGGCGCACAGAGCCCTCTATGCGGGCATGCAAGCCATTGCCCCAGCTCAGCTCCACCGTCCATGCACGCGCACCTCCCACTGGCCAGCTGATTTTCGGGTCTCTACCGCACATGCGCGGGGGGGGCAGGGCACACACAGGAGATACGCGTGCATGCATGGGGGGGTTCATGCGTGATTATACGGAGAATGGGAGCGTGGGGGCGCCCCCCCCCCCACAGCCCGTTTTTGGTCCCAGGAGACTGTAGGGAGGCCTGTTAGGCCCAAAACAGGGTGCAGCGGGGTTGCATGCACATATGCGGGGTGAGCACAGGGGGTCGCCCATGCATAGGTGGGGGGTGGGGCATGCATGCGCAGGGGGGTGGGACGGGGGCGTCATGCACACATTGCATTATGGGTGCCGGCATGCACGCGTTTTCAGCACACAATGACAAAAAGGTTAGCCATCACTGTCCTATATTATTGAGGCAATTTTCTTATTTTTAGTGTAAGGGTAATTTGTTTTGTTTAATTAATGGACTAGATTCTTCAACATAGGCATAAACAACCAATCAGTTTAATTGGAACTTAATTGTAGCCTCTCTCTCTTGCCTTACAGAAATACAGTTTTCTCACCTTACGGGTTAGGATAATCTTCGGCCGTTTTTGTCTCCAGGTGTTGGCTTTGTGTGATGTGTTCAGTGTTTTGGGGAACCTTATTTGCGTTTAAAGGACTTCCATCTCTTCAGGGGGATTTCTCTTTACTTTTGATTGAATTTGCCAATTTCCTAGTGAGAAAAGTCCTGGAGCCCTGGTAGCATAGTGGTTAGAAGGCAGTATTGCAAGCGACCACTGCCTAGAGCCTGGAGTTCGATCTTGATGGGGCTCAAGGTTGACTCAGCCTTCCATTCTTCCGAGGTCAGTAAAAACGAGGACCTAGATTGTTGGGAGCAATATGTTGACTCTGTAAAACTTAGTTTCAGCCTAGATGTTAAAATACCGTATTATACGGATTATACGACCCACCGGAGTATAAGACACACCAAGATTTCAAAGAGGAAAACAAGGGGGAAAAAATAGTTTTTGGCCTCTGCGTGTCTGGTTTTTGCCCTCCCCGGTCCTCAGGACCACTTTGCAGGCCTCCCAAACCCTCTGTGCCCATGGGCCCGTTTTTGGCAAAAAGGCGACATTCGGGGTGGGGTTTCGGGCAGCCAAAAATGGCCATATTTGACATACACTGACATTTCCAGCCTTTTTTAGGAGGAAAAAAGTGTGTCTTATACTCTGAAAAGTACGGTAGATAGAAAGGCCCAAATAATCTTGTGTTTTATTGTTTAGGGTTCAACGTTCAGGGATGCTCAGATTGGTGAGTAGCAAAGGTGGCATGAAGGTTTTCTCCTTCTCCACAGGTACAACAAGACTCCAGCTGTGTAGAGTTGAGATATTTCCTATCTGAGATCTTTTCTGTCTCAGATTTCCCTTTTCCTTCAGTGCTCCTCATTTTCTGTTTCCCTTCCCGCTTTCTCAGACTCCTTACTGAAATGTCAGGGAAGTCATCTTTTGTTCTTCTCTTATCCACGGGGAACGTGCTTTCTTTTTCGTCTTGCTTGTGAGTCATGTCCTCCCCCCCCCCGAGAGACATTTTGGGTTTTTGTTTTCTTGTAATGAACAAGAAAACTGACCTTCCCCTGTATAGCAGCGAGCTTATGCTCAACAGAGCCCTGTGGGATATTTTATCAAAGATCACAAGAGGAGCAGTAGATAGGTGTCCCAACCATTTCTTGAATGATAAAACTAATTAGAAAACGAGAGACCTCAGAAAGGAGCTGAGGGAAACAGGGGGAGAAGGGTGAGATTAGCATGGAAATCATTCCAAAAAAAGGGAGGTGATTTTTCTTTTAATTATCTGGAAAGAGAAAAAGGACTGCCTGGAACAAGCTGCTCTACTTCAGCACAGTGTCATGGTAGGAGTGTCATCTTCTCTTCCCTTGGAAACATTAGAGCCCTGTTCATACGAGAGCAAAGTGTTTTATTATCATTCCTTCTCCTCAAAGAAAGTAAAACTATGATTCCCACAGCAGCTTAGGTGATAATTTGGCACATTTTACACTGAAACTGAAATGGCTGCTATTCATAGAATATGGAATAGAAAAATAGAATGGAATGGAATGGAATGGAATGGAATGGAGCGGAGCGGAGCAGAGCAGAGCAGAGGTGGGTTCTGCTTACCTTTACTATCAGTTTGCAACAGGATCGCACACACGTCGAGCTGTGCATGCACAGAAGCTTCTGCGCATGCACAGATCATCTATAACGACATCCGGGTGGGTGGGCGGAGCTTCCCCCCAGTTTTACTACTCGTTTGCAAGAACCGGACTGAACCGGGGGCAACCCACCACTGGAGTGGAGTGAAGTGAAGTGGGGGGTGGGGTGGGGTGGGAATAGGATGGAATAGGGATAGGTAGTGGTGGGATTCAGCCGGTTCGGGCCAGTTCAGGCGAACCGATAGTTAAATTGCTGTCTGGCTCCACATCTCCCCTCCCTTTCCAGGAGTCCCCACATGTCCCATTTTGTCCCCCAGGTAAGTGCAGGAGGCCTATTGCTGCCTGTCACACCCTCTGGCCATGCCCACCATGGTCACGCTCACCCAGCCGGTCATTAGGGCAGAGAACCGGTTTTTAAATTATTTGAATCCCACCACTGGGGATATGGATAGGGATTATTTATTGGCCAAATGTGATTGGACACACAAGGAATTTGTCTCCGGTGTATAAGCTCTCAATGTACATACAAGCAATAAGTGATAAATTAATTATCAGTCATCATAAAAATACATTCATCATAAATCATAAGATATAACACAGTGATAGTCTTGATAAAAAGAGCCTTGATAGTACAGTGGTTTAGTGCACCCTGTCATTAACACAGCTGCCTGCAATTTCTGCTGGTTCGAATCTCTCCAAGGCTCAAGGTTGACTCAGCCTTCCATCCTTTCTAAGGTAGGTGAAATGAGGACCCAGTTTGTGGGGGCAATAAGCTGACTTTGTATAAAATATACAAAAGAATGAAGGCTATTGCTTAACGCATTGTAAGCCGCCCTGAGTCTCCGGAGAAGGGCGGCATATAAATCAAATTAAAAAAAAAATAGTCATAGGATACTAAATACTGTAAGCAATCAACATAAATCATACCAGGATACTAAATAAAACAATATAATCGTAAGATACAACAAAGTTATAGGCCTAGGTTTACTCCAAATTGTCCCCATATTGTTGCCCCATCACTTTTGGACTGGATGAGTTTATGATTGGCCACTGAAGTCAAGACTTCTTCAAGCAGAAGTCAATTGGGGTGACCTCGTGGTTGTATCTATGCAGTTTTCTTACAGTGGGATCAAACTGATTTCTATTTGTTGTCTTCAACGATTTGGGCTTTTTCCCTGAGTTTCCAGACTACTGGGTCCCCTTTATCTCCCAATTTCCTCCATTTGAATGTGTATTTTTGAGAGGCCTTCCCTTCATAGTCATTGGGAAGCAGGATAATAATGAGGAGGAGGAGGACGAGGACGAGGACGAGGAGGACTGTGGGGGTACTTGGGGCTCTCTGAGATTGGTGGTTTTTTTGCAGATGTTTCATTACCCAACTAGGTAACATGAGTGCTAGAAGGGAAGGGGGTTTGCAGGGAGGTGGAGGAGGAAGAATAGGAGGAGGAGGGGGAGGGGGAGGGAGAGGAGGAGGAGGACAACGACGATGACAACAACAACAATACCACCTGTGGGGGTGCTTGGGGCTCTCTGAGATTGGTGGTTTTCTTGCAAATGTTTCATTACCCAACTAGGTAGCATCATGAGTGGTAGAAGGGAGAGGGATTTTCAGGGAGGGGGAGGAGGAGTAATAGGAGGAGGGGGAGGAGGAGGAGGGGAAGAAGGAGGAGGAGGAGGAGGAGCAGGGGTGGGCTGCTGGGGGTTCGCAGGGGTTCGAGAGAACCTCTAGCTAAGATTCTGTGCAGTTCGGGGAACCCCCAAATCCCACTCCTGGCTGGCCCCACCCACCCCTCCCCTCCCAGGAGTCCCCATGCGGCCCGTTTTGGATGCAGGTAAGTGCAGGGCGCGCAAGGAGGCTCAAGGAGGGCAAAAAACAGACCTGTTTCTGGCCTCCAGAGGGCCTCCAGAGCCTGGGGAGGCTGTTTTTGCCCTCCCAAAGGCTCAAGGAAAGCCTCGAGAGCCTGGGGAGGGCAAAAAACGCCCCCCCCTCCACCATGGTGCAGAAGGCCGACTAGGCCACGCCCACCCAGCAACCAGGCAGAGAACCCCTTGCTAAAATTTTTGAAGCCCACCCTGGAGGAGGAGGAGGAGGAGGAGGAGGAGGAGGAAAGACAGTCTAGGTGCCTAGAGTTTAGTAGGTTTCTATTTCTTCTCATTTGCCCCTTCAGACTACAGCTGAGGGAGAGAAACGAAGCAAAGGCGTTGCTTTCCTTCTATTAAGAAGTCATCATTTAGGGCCACATTCATACAATACAGACCTTGGTTATCCTGGATGACTTCTGCTTTCACACTGACTACTGGTTCCCAGAATCCATTGAGCTGTTTACGGACAACCTAACCAAGGGCGAATGCTAAGGAAGAAATGTCTCTTGTTATTCTGATGTCGCTTCTACCTTTCTAACTGATCCAGTTTGAACGTGAAAATAAGACAGCAGGGGCAAAATTAGACCCTCCAGATAATTAATAAAAATGTGCAGAGTCCCTTGAGGTTGGCAGTGCCAGCGAGGTCTGGAACGGAGTGAAATCCGAGTATTAGGAGGACACAAAGTTGTTGACCTCGGCAGTAGAACCGTTATACTAATTGCCACCGTTCAGAAATGAAAGGAAAAGGAATTACTAATTTGCATTTTAGTTCAGCAGCTGTATGACTCTGCCCAAGTTTGCCTGGATCTCTGTCTAGACAACGTAACTTCATTTGAGTCCTTTTTTTAAAAAAAAAATTCCTATAATGTAGAAACTCCTAACTGAAAAGACGAAATGAGCAATGAATTCATAGGCATCGCCGGGGAGAGGTAGACAAAATTGAGATGACAGCGGTGGGGTCCTTGGTGCGCTCTGAACTTGGTTGCTTTCTTGCAGACATCTTATTACCCAACTAAGTAATAGCATCAGTGCTGGAAGGGAGTGTTGGTGGTGTTACTTAAGCAGGTAACGAAGTGTCTGCAAACAAAAAACAAAAAACCAACCAAGTTCAGAGAGCATCAAGGATCCCATTGCCACAATTCATCAGTTCTGGCAGGAATCCTTATTACTTTCTTCTCTTATTACTTCCCTCTCTTATTGGTATTATGATGATGTTGATTACCATTATTCTACTAATTTGCATGCACACTGAGAGCTTCTGCACCAGAGACAAATTCCTTTTGTGTCTTGTGACCAAATAAAGTATTCCATTCCATTCCATATTTTCTATTCTATTCTATTCTATTCTATTCTATTCTATTCCATTCCATTCCATTCCATTCCATTCCATTCCATTCCATTCCATTCCTATTCTATTCTATTCTATTCTATTCTATTCTATTCCATTCCATTCCATTCCATTCCATTCCATATTTTCTATTCAATTCAATTCAATTCCATTCCGTTCCATTCCATTTTATTCCATTCCATTTTATTCTTCTATTCTATTCTATTCTATTCTATTCTATTCTATTCTATTCCATTCCATTCCATTCCATTCCATTCCATTCCATTCCGATTCCGATTCCGATTCCGATTCCGATTCTATTCTATTCTATTCTATTCTATTCTATTCTATTCTATTCTATTCTATTCTATTCTATTCTACTCTACTCTACTCTACTCTACTCTACTCTACTCTACTCTACTCTATTCCATTCCATTCCATTCCATTCCATTCCATTCCATTCCATTCCATTCTATATTCTATTCCATTCCATTCCATTCCATATTTTCTATTCTATTCTATTCTATTCTATTCTATTCTATTCTATTCTATTCTATTCTATTCCATTCCATTCCATTCCATTCCATTCCATTCCATTCCATATTTTCTATTCGATTCAATCCAATTCCATTCCATTCCATTCCATTTTATTCTCTACTCTACTCTACTCTACTCTACTCTACTCTACTCTACTCTACTCTACTCTACTCTACTCTACTCCATTCCACTCCACTCCACTCCACTCCACTCCATTTTATATTCTATTCTATTCCATTCCATTCCATTCCATTCCATATTTTCTATTCGATTCAATTCTATTCCTTTCTATTCCATTCCATTCCATTCCATTCTTATCTATCCTATCCTATTCTAAATCGTCTTTCCCCCAAGGGAAAACTGAAGCCTGGGTATCCCTATTCCTAGTTTAGTCCCGTTTTACTCTATATTAGAAGCTCTCCACTCTCTGCTACAAGAAGAGAAACAATGCTGAACCTTGGAATGAATTTCAGCTCCTAATAAATGCCCTGTGTTCCATCCACTTTCGTCCCTGCCACCTTTGAGAATCAAAAGGAGAGGCTACCAAAGTTTTTCTGAATTGCCCATAAGAGACTGCAGTGCGATGTTTTCAGTTGCACTTCACGTCAGCCTTAATTCCACTCCTCGTTTCCTTTGTCCTTTTTCTTTGCAAATGATGTATTAAAAAAAAAAAATTCTCTTATTTTTCTTTCCACCCTAAGGACCACTTAAATATTTGAACAAGTGTTAGTGTACTTTTTCTTCACTTCATAACAGGCTGTTTGTGCTGAGATGGTCTTAAAACTGCGAACACTTTCCTCTCCCAGCGATTGTTATGATTTTCTAACTGTATAAATTGCACCGTTTGTGATGCCTTCACACTTTCTCTGGAGCTGAACCTTGTGAGCGAGGGGGGTGGGGGGGAAGGGGGGGAACAATAGTATCTTGCCCAGCATTGCATTAAAAATATTTATTTTTGAGATTTTTTCACACTGTTTGAAGAGTTCCAGCAACTTGCAAGGAATTTATCAACTGGGTGAACTTGTAAGGAATTCACAAAGAGATACAGCTTCGAGGCCAGATTAAAAAGTATAAAGGTAGTCATTGCATCGATACAATTCATCCCTTTTGTGTGTGTGTGTGTGTTTTTCTTAGCTAAATTGCCCAATAGCTAGAGTTCCAAAAAGATTGATTTTTCAGCACCTGATGATGACGGTATAAAGGAAAAAAGAGGAATTTTGATTGTCTGATTAGAGATGTCACGTTTTATCAAAAAAAAGAGAATACTGGTATATGTAGCTCAGGGTTGACATGAGAGGTCTCGGTGCTCTTTGAATTTGGTGGTTTTCTTGCAGATGTTTCATTTGCCAGCTATATAACATCATCAGTGCTAGAAGGAGTTAGGGTTAAGGAGGAGGAGGAAGAGGAGGACGAGGAGGACGAGGAGGAAAAGGAGGACTGTAGGTGCTCTCTGAGCTTGGTTGTTTTCTTGCAATGTCTTATGGCCCAACTAGGTAACATGGCATAGGACCTAGTTATCTTCGAGACCGCCTTCTGCCACCGACGACCTCCCATTGACCCGTGCGCTCCCACAGAGAGGTCCTCCTCGGGGTGCCATCAGCCAAGCAATGCAGGCTGGTGACCCCCAGGAGGAGGGCCTTCTCTGTGGGGGCTCCCACCCTCTGGAATCAGCTGCCCCCAGAGATAAGGAGAATCCAAGACCTCCATGCCTTCCGCCGTGCCCTTAAAACTTACCTTTTCCAACAAGCCGGGCTGGCCTAACAAATCCTTTAAATGATTTTGTTTGTCTTTTTAAATTTTGGGCCAAATTGAGATATTTCCTCTTAATCTGTTCTTAATGTATTTATTATGTGTTTTTATTTGGTTGTACACCGCCCTGAGTCCCTAGGGAGAAGGGCGGTATATAAATTTGAAGTAAATAAATAAATAAATAAAAACATCCAGTGATGGGATTCAGCTGGTTCGGGCTGGTTTGGGCCCCGACCTGCCCTGCCCCACCCCTTCCAGGAGTCCCCACCTGCCCCATTTTGGCTCCCAAGTAAGTGCAGGGAGGCGTCCTAAGCCCAAAATGGGGCACGGGTGTGTGTGGCGCCCCCCCGGTGGCCTGTGTTTGTTCCCAGGAGGCTTCAGGAAGGCCTACTAGGCCCAAAATGGGGGGCAGAAGGGCAGTGCATCTCCCCCACCCCGCGACCCATTTTTGCTTCTAGGGGGGTGCAGGAGGCCGAGTGCTGCCTGTCACACCCCCTGGCCACACCCACCATGGCCACACCCACCCAGCCGGCCATTAGGGCAGAGAACCGGTTGTTAAATGATTTGAATCCCACTACTGGTAACATCATCAGTGTTCGAAAGGAGTGGGGTTTGTTTGCCCTTTTATATACAAGTGTGTTATGGTCCGCCAGCAGCCTGCGGAGCTGGCAGTGGAGTCGGACAGCGATGGGGCTGAGGAAGAACAGGGGCCAGTCCTGGAGGCTGGGGAAGGCCCGGATGAGGGCTCTGCGTCAGAGGCAGAGATGGGGCCAGGGCCTTCGGGGAGTGATGTGCGGACTCCGGAGCCTCCAGAGGCTGACAGTAGAGAGGCAGAGGAACAGGAGGAGCCTGTTCCTAGTGCACGTATGAGAAGAGCTGCCAGAAGGCAGGAGCAGCTAAAGTAGAGAGGACAACTCGGGAGTAAGGCCAAGAGATGATTGGCCCCTCCCGTAAGGCTTAAAAGACCAGCAACGGCTCTTGGCTTCTTTGCTGGAAAACAACGTTGAGAGATTTGCTTCTTGTTTCACTGTATTTATTTCTTGCCGGCGTTTTCTGCTTCTGAACTTTGGCCAAGAGAAGCCTTTGGCAGTTTGCCTAATTATCCCAAGGTCAGAGATAAACTGAAGAATGGTGTTTTGAGGACTTTGCTTTCATTTAATTTGGAATACGCTGAGAATGAGTTAATTCTCAGCTGTTTTAATAAAATCTGTTTGTTTTTTTTGGAACTGTTTTGCATTTAATATTAACTACGTGGGCCTGGGCCACAACAAAGTGGCTTGTCCTGTCCAGTGTCTGGTGAGAGTGTTCTTGGTAATTAATCTCAGCAGAACCAATAATTCAGACAAAAAAAAATTGAACATTAAACATTCCTACCAACACAGGGAGGGCAAAGCACCTGCATATTTATTTATTATTTATTTATTATTAGTTTGAGTTATATGCCGCCCTTCTCCGGAGACTCAGGGCGGCTTACAATGCTTTTAAGCAATAGCCTTCATACTTTTGTATATACCTGCTTAGTAGGGCTTTCGGCCCCTCCTAAGCGGTGTTCTATTTTATACAAAGTCACCTTATTGCCCCCACAAACTGGGTCCTCATTTTACCTACCTCGGAAGGATGGAAGGATGAGTCAACCTTGAGCCTGGTGAGAATTGAACTCGCAGTAATTGCAGGCAGCTTGCAGCTAAATACTACTTTAACAGTAGTTTAGTCCACTGCATCACCAGGCTCCTATATAAACAGAGAGCAAAGCCCACTCCCTCCCTGCATTGATGATGTTACCTAGTTGGGTAATGAAACGTCTGAAAGAAGGGTTGTTATACAGAAGAAGGTGAAGACAGGAGAACAGACCAGTTAGACTTCATTAACAGGAAATGTATTCTAAGTGAATGTTGCTGGGTTTTTTTTTTTAAAAAAAAATACATCCAGAAAGTGATAGAAATTTGAAAGTGGAATCAATGGCCCATAAAAATTGTGGATCAAGCCTTACTAGGTGTGCTCCAATAGACCACAGGTAGCCATCTCTCGGGGTTGCTATAACTTGGATTCCAGCACTGAACTGCGTGTCAAATTCAACTCTATTTTTTTATGCTTTTATAAGTATGCAGAAGAAAATACATTTGCAGAGCCTTGGTTTCTATATAATGTAGCTTTTGACACGGGATACGTATTTATCCTCTTATTCCTGCTTCCCTGTTATCCATCTGCTATTTTCATTCTGTGGCAAAACCCTAACCTTTCAGTTAAAAGAAATAACGATGCCTCTGACCAGCCAGCAAAAGCAGAAGAAATCATATTGAGATGCAGTACCAGCAACAGACCTTGCGGTTTCCGCAAAATATTAACCTTTAAAATGAACCTGGTGGGAGTGTGTTGGTTGAGTTAATTAACCTGTTTGGGTGTGCAGAAACAGGGGCCATGACTTGAGAAAGTTTTTAAAAAAATACGGCAAGATGGAAGAAAAAAATGACTAATTGTCCTAGTGGACAACCATTTAGATATGAGCCAGCCGTGTGCAGCAGCTGCCAAAAATGCCAACACAGTTCTAGGCTGCATAAACAGAGGGACAGAATCGAGATCATGTGAAGTGTTAATACCACTTTATAATGCCTTGGTGAGGCCACACTTGGAATACGGCATCCAGTTTTGGTCGCCACGATGTAAAAAAAGATGTGGAGACTCTGGAAAGTCCACAGAGAAGAGCAACAAAGAGGATTAGGGGACTGGAGGCTAAAACATATGAAGAACGGTTGCAGGAACTGGGTATGTCTAGTTTTATGAAAAGAAGGACTAGGGGAGACATGATAGCAGTGTTACAATATCTCAGGGGCTGCCCCAAAGAAGAGGGAGTCAAGCTATTCTCCAAAGCACCTGAGAGTAGGACAAGAAGCAACGGGTGGAAACTAATCAAGGATAGAAGCAACCTAGAACTAAGGAGAAATTTCCTGACAGTTAGAACAATTAATCAGTGGAACAACTTGCCTCCAGAAGTTGTGAATGCTCCAACACTGGAAGTTTTTAAGATGATGTTGGATAACCATTTGTCTGAAATGGTGTAGAGTTTCCTGCCTAAGCAGGGGGTTGGACTAGAAGACCTACAGGGTCCCTTCCAACTCTATTTCTTCTCTTCTCTTCTCTTCTCTTCTCTTCTCTTCTCTTCTCTTCTCTTCTCTTCTCTTCTCTTCTCTTCTCTTCTCTTCTCTTCTCTTCTCTTCTCTTCCCTTCCCTTCCCTTCCCTTCCATTCCATTCCATTCCATTCCATTCCATTCTAATTTCACTGTGCCATTAATTTTAATTCTTTCAGGATAAAAATTTCAGTCCTTTGGATGACATACCAAGAAATATATATATATATATATATATTCCAGATGGGTTATGTTCTCTCACTATACAAATTCATCCTTTGATTTATTTAAGTGGTTTGTGAGAAGAATATAATGCTTTCCTTAGATCTCAAAAAGTCATTTTAGTTTTCAGGTTAAAACTGTGTGTGTGTGTGTGTGAGAGAGAGAGAGAGAGAGAGAGAGAGGTGAGAGAAAATGTGTATATTATCTTTTTCAATATCTCTTAACCTCCTGTTATCGAAATACTAGTTCCTTGCACATCTCGAGATTGTGCACCATATGATCTCTTAAGCATACAATTTTCTTGGCAGATAATACATTGTTTTAGAGTTTACTCATACCCTATTAGCTTCTCTATAATGGTCTTTTATTGTTTTCTTTCTTACCACAATTGGGATAGTTATAGACATTATAATCCAATTTTTTTAAAAAATACAGTTACCAGGAGACAGGCATTTTAAAACAAATATGGTACAGAAATTGAAAGCAGAAGTAAGTTTTCTGTCTTCTCCGGATATGGCGAAGTAAATTTCGAGAGATATATACGTAGATTTGATCTGATTAAATTTGAGTGCCATCTTTGTCACAATGAAAGCTGACAGAAAAATGACAGGCATGCAACATTTGTCGTGCCACAGCTCGTAACGATTAATAACTTGCATTGTGCGTTGTAAGGGAAAGGACAAAGAGTTACTTGTACATGTCAACTTGGAAAGTGACAGTTCATAAGAAAGAGACAATAAATCTTTTAAAGATGTCAGGCTGCATTTTTAAACATATAGTGACTCAGCAGTGTTCATCCTTCGAAGTTCCTAATTCTCTGTTTAATGCTGGCCTAGAAACCAGGAGACAGTGAATTCTAGTTCCCATCTTAGTCATGAAAACTGGTTGGGTGAGTTTGGGCCAATCACCAGGGGACGGTGAGTTCTAGTCCTGCCTTAGTCATGAAAGCTGGTTGGGTGAGTTTGGGCCAATCACCAGGGGCTGTGAGTTCTAGTCCTGCCTTAGGCATGAAAGCTGGTTGAGTGACTTTGGGCCAATCACCAGGGGACGGTGAGTTCTAGTACTGCCTTAGTCATGAAAGCTGGTTGGGTGAGTTTGGGCCAATCACCAGGGGATGGTGAGTTCTAGTACTGCCTTAGGCATGAAAGCTGGTTGAGTGACTTTGGGCCAATCACCAGGGGATGGTGAGTTCTAGCCCCACCTTAGACACAAAAGCCAACAAGGCAACATTGGGCTGGTCCCAGTCACTCTCTGGATTGTTGTTGAGAAAATGGGGGGAGTTACTCATAAAGATTGTTTGTTTATATGTCAGAAGCATCACAATTAAAATAAGGCATACCATATGACACAACATTTAAAAATAAAATACAGGCTTAAAATATGTACAAATTAAACAGATCTTGCCCAGAAACTAGCGACTTTAATTGCATTTTGTCACGCGGCCCTGAAGTCCTCTAGTGTATATTGATTAGGACACAAAGGGCGGGGATACAAATGTGTTGTTGTGTTGTCACCACAATCGCAAAGGGCGGAAGCCACCAGATAGCCCCATTTGTTCAGAGTGGATCTTGTTGTACCTGTGCGGAGTCTATTCAAGGATTTCCATATTGCAATAGTGGCGAATATCTGTCACTCAGGTGTAGGATAAGGTTGGAAGTTCATTCTCCGAGATTGTGGGTTGGTTTCTGAAAGTTTTGTTACCTGGTTAGGTAACATATTCAACAGAATTTAGGGGATGTCAACATTGGTGTTCTTCTGCTTCTAAGGCAGGGGTGTCAAACTCAAGGCCCGGAGTGTGGATGCAGCCCGCGGAGTGCTTAGATCTTGCCCATGGGGTCGCCCTGGAAACAGTGAAGGACTGGCCCACAGTGCCTCTACCAGCAAAAATGGATCCGTCGCAGATGAAAATGGAGTTCGTGAGGACCGCAGGCGGCACTCCCAACTCCATTTTCACTGGCAGAGGGTTGTAGGAGGCCGTCGCAGCCAAAATGAAGTTTGGGAGCCTGTTTTCGCTGGCAGAGCGCTCGGGCCACCATATATATATATATTTGTGGGGGGAGCATCCTGCTTCCCTTTTGCCTTTCAGCTCCAATCCAGGAGCCCTCAAGCAGTCGCATTCGACACGACAAACCATTTTATACCTAATTTATATTTCGCTGATAAAGAAATAAAGGAAGACTAGTATAGATCTATTTCAAGCTATTTAGCGCTCATCAGCTAGCCATAACTTTACAAGTTCGAATCTGAGTAAGGGTATGGCTAGCTGATAAGAGCTAAATAGCTTGAAATAGATCTATACTAGTCTCCCTTTATTTCTTCATCAGTGAAATATAAATATAAATATATATTATATAAATATATATTTATGTATAATATTACAATAAAATAATCAAAATGTAACATTATCTTATATATAATTATATATATACAATATATAGGTCTGCTAGGCCCAAAACAGGGGATGGGGGTGCGGCCTGCCCCCCCCACGGCCCATTTTTGGGCGCAGGAGGCTGAAGGGAGGTCTCCTAGGCCCAAAATGGGATCGGGGTGTGGCCTGCCCCCCCGCCACGGCCCATTTTTGGGCGCAGGAGGCTGAAGGAAGGTCTGCTAGGCCCAAAACAGGGGATGGGGGGGTGCGGCCTGCACCCCCCCACACGGCCCATTTTTGGGCGCAGGAGGCTGAAAGACCTGCTAGGCCCAAAACGAGGGATGGGGGGGTCGCACGCACATGCGCAAAGGGGCGGGGGGAGCGTGAAGGGTCACATGTGTATGCGCGGGGGGGGGTCGCATATTGCATTATAGGTGCCGGCACGCATGTGTGCTGTCGCACTCGCATGCATGCGCTTTTGGCACACGACGAGAAAAAAGTTAGCCATCACTGGCCTAGTGTATCATTTGTATTCTTCCCTTCCTAAAAGTTAGTTAATTTTTACAGGCTCATGATGATGTCCTAAGGGAAGTGGCTAATTGAACTGCTGGTTAATAATTAAGGGTGTTTTAGTTATTCATTGTTTTATTAAGGAAGTCCATGGACTCAGTAATATAAACAGAAGGACTCCAAGAAATTTGGGCTAATTGCTGTTGTCACTGCCTCGATCCTACTGTTGTCTAGTGGGCAATCGGAGAGCGGTTAGATACAAAACACACAATCACAACTCTGCTTTCTTTCCTCCTGCAAAGTTTTGATCCGTGATGTTACCACATTTGAAGTGGAAGGCAGAGATGGGTTCTATAATATTTTACTACTGGTTCTGTGGGCGTGGCTTATTTTGTGGGCGTGGTTTGGTGGTCACGTGACAATTCTTTAGGATTTAGCAGAAGTACTGGTCTACCAGGCTTTTAACTGCTTGCAGAGCTGTTCCGGTCTACTCATTTGTTCTTGGAGCGTTCCGGTCTACCCATTTGGTTTTGGAGGCACCGGTCTACCTTTCTGTTTTTCGAGCGCACTGGTCTACCACCACACTGCCTTTTAACACTGATCAGCTGTAGGGTGGCCCTTTGAAGCCCCACGGCAAGAGTTTAAACAGTTTTTTTCCTTCTAGCTGATCAGCTGGGACTCAGGAGGCAGCGAATAGATTGGGGGCGGGGCCAAATAAAAAGTAAGAATAATGCGGTGGGGGGGCGGGAGGGCCCGGCTTCCGAACAAAGAGAACCGGTTCGGTGACGTCATATCATCACCGCTACTGGTTTGGCCGAACCGAGCCAAACCAGGAGGAACCCACCACTGGTGGAAGGAGAGAAAAGAAAGGTTAAAATGAGATCTTTCAAGTCAGATCTACTCTTGATATATCGGTGAAGTTTTTCTTTTTCTTTTTCTTTTTCTTTTTTTTGACCGAAATGCAGAAGTGGCATGTCATTGTCCTTTCTAGTTTGCAGCCTGGAGGTTGCCCAGTAGCGGCCAAAATTGTGGAAACCTTTTGGGAAAAGTGTATTTTCTAAAACTAGGTAATAACACCAATTTTATTTTTATTTTTTGGAGTAGTACCATAAAATTATATATCAATGGAAAGATAATTTAATCAAGAATGTAATGCAATAACTTTTAGGAAGGATTGGCTATTAGATTAGCAGTTACAGTAGAAAGAAGAAAAGGGAAATACGTAGGAAAAAACGAGATAGACAAAAATGGTCACCATAGAAAAAACGAGATATACAAAAATTATCACTGTGTCAGTTAAGACTTCGTTGGGAAACCTTTAGCATGAATGACGGCCTTACAACGTCTTCCCGTGGAGTGAACCAAGTCTTTGAGTTCTGCAGCTGTTATCATGTGAAACCAAGATTGAATGATGGCTTCTATTAACTGGGTTTTATTGCTGGGTCGCTTCTGACTAACAAGTTTCTTTAGTTATTTACTCCATAGATTTCCAATTGGGTTAAGGTCTGGGCTATTTTTTTTTATTATTATTATTTTAATTTGATTTATATGCTGCCCTTCTCCGGAGACTCAGGGCGGCTTACAATGCATTAAGCAATAGCCTTCATCCTTTTGTATATTTATACAAAGTCAGCTTATTGCCCCCACAAATGGGGTCCTCAATTAACCTACCTTAGCAAGGATGGAAGGCTGAGTCAACCTTGAGCCTGGCAAGATTCGAACCAGCAGTAAATTGCAGGCAGCTGGTGTTAATAACAGGGTGCTTAGACCACTGTACTATCAAGGCTCTGTATTTCCAGGCCATTCCAGCAGTGGAATAGGATTATTTTGTTTACACGTAGTTTGTTTAGTTGACCAAAAGTACAACGGCACTGAAAAAGGGACTTATGTTTCACAGATACGGCCATTGCAGCATCCCCATGGTCACATGATCAAAATTCAGATGCTTGGCAACTGGCATGTACTTATGACTGTTGCCGTGTCCCGGGATCACATGATCCTCCTTAGTGACCTTCTGACAAGCAAAGTCAATGGGGAAGCCAGATTCACTTAACAACCGGGTTACTAACTTAACAATTGCAGTGATTCACTTAACAACTCTCTCGCTTAACAACATAAATTTTGGGCTCAATTGCAGTCATACGTCGAGGATTTACCTGTAGGCATTCAAGGCTGGAGAGAATCTAATTTCTCCCTTCCTTACTTTCCTGCGCGGAATCGTTCATTTTAATAGCTCGTGATTATATTACTAGATTAAGAATGTTCACTATGTAGGGACATGTTTTATAAAATATTGGAACATTGTCATTATTATATGAAAGGAAGTTATCTAGGATCTAACATTTCTCTGTTATAAATGTACATAGTGTCATTAACGTAGAATACCAGAGAATTCTCTTCTTTAAAAAAAATATTAAAAAAATCACTTTCTACCCAATTACTCTGCCCTTTTAATAAACACAAGGACTTTTTCAAGGTAATGTATAATGCCACCTTTGGAATACAGGTAGCCTTCGACTTACGACCACAACGGAGCCCAAAATTTTTACGTTGCTAAGTGAGAAATTTGTGAAGTGAGTTTCGCCCCATTTTATGACTTTTCTTGCCGCTTTTATTAAGCAAATCACTGCAGCTGTTAAGTGAGTAACACAATTGTTAAGTCAATCACTGCAGCTTTTAAGTGAGTAACACAATTGTTAAGTCAATCAGTGCAGCTGTTAAGTGAGTAACACAGTTGTTAAGTGAATGGGGCTTCCCCGTTGACTTTGCTTTTCAGAAAGTTGCAAAAAGAGATCACGTGACATCATATAATTCTTGGTTCTATAAATAGGGGCATGGAAGGAAGATCATGTCAATTACTAGTAAAAGGTAAAGGTAAAGGTTCCCCTCGCACTTATGTGCTAGTCATTCCCGACTCTAGGGGGCGGTGCTCATCTCCGTTTCAAAGCCGAAGAGCCAGCGCTGTCCGAAGACGTCTCCGTGGTCATGTGGCCGGCATGACTAAATGCCAAAGGCACACGGAATGCTGTTACCTTCCCACCAAAGGTGGTCCCTATTTTTCTACTTACATTTTTTACCTGCTTTCGAACTACTAGGTTGGCAGAAGCTGGGACAAGTAACGGGAGCTCACCCTGTTATGCGGCACTAGGGATTCGAACCGCTGAACTGCCGACTTTTTGATCGACAAGCTCAGCGTCTTAGGCACTGAGCCACCACGTCCCTAATACTAGTACCGCTTTCTAAAGCCTTTGTAAGGCCACACCTGGAATACTGCATCCAGTTTTGGTCACCACATTACAAAAAAAGATGGTGAGACTTTGGAAATACGGCAGAGAAGAGCAACTAAGATGATTAAAAACTAGAGACTAAGACATATGAAGAACGGTTGAAGGAATTGGGTATGACTAGTCCAGAGAAAAGAAGGACTAGGGGAGACATGATAGCAGTCTTCCAATATCTCGGGGGCTGCCCCAAAGAAGAGGGAGTCAAGCTATTCTCCAAAGCACCTTCTGAAGGCAGGACAAGAAGCAATGGGTGGAAACTAATCAAGGAGAGAAGCAACCTAGAACTAAGGAGAAACTTCCTAACAGTGAGAACAACTTACCTTCAGAACAGCATTAGCAATAGCATTTAGGCTTATATACTGCTTCACAGTGCTTTACAGACCTCTCTAAGCAGTTTACAGAGTCAGCCTCTTGCCCCCCAACAATCTGGGTCCTCATTTTACCCACCTCGGAAGGATGGAAGGCTGAGTCAATCTTGAGCCTGGTGAGATTTGAACTGCCAAATTGCAGGCAGCCGGCAGTCAGCAGAAGTAGCCTGCAGTACGGCACTCTAACCACTGTGACACCGTGGGAAGGAAGGAAGGAAGGAAAGAAGGAAGGGAGGGAGGGAGGGAGAAAGGAAGGAAGGAAGGAGGGAAGGAAGGAAGAAGGAAGGAAGGGAGGGAGGGAGAGAGAGAGAGAGAGAGAGAGAGAGAGAGAGAAAGAAAGAAAGAGAAAGAAAGAAAGAAAGAAAGAAAGAAAGAAAGAAAGAAAGAAAGAAAGAAAGAAAGAAAGAAAGAAAGAAAGAAAGAAAGAAATAGCAATAGCACTTAGCCTTATATACTGCTTTACAGTGCTTTCCAGCTCTCTCTAAGCAGTTTACAGAGTCAGCCTCTTGCCCCCCCAACAATCTGGCTCCTCATTTTACCAACCTTGGAAGGATGGAAGGCTGAGTCAACTTTGAAGTTGTGGGTGCTCCATCACTGGAGGCTTTTAAGAAGAGACTGGACAGCCATTTGTCTGAAATAGTATAGGGTCTCCTGCTTGAGCAGAGGTTGGACTAGAAGACCTCCACGGTCCCTTCCAGCGCTAATCTGATTAAATTGATTGAATTGAAGTTCATCATCCAGCTACGTTCAACGACTTCCATAGCCTCTTCTAGCAAGGTGGAAACAATGAGGCTTTCAAGAAATGTTTCATCTAGGAACGCTTATTGTTAATCACTGGCCCATTAACCTTAACAATGTCAATGTCTTCGCACTAGGAGAATCCGCTAAATGGACGCCTAAGGTAGCAGTTAGAAGAACATTTTTGCAGAGATGAACATATTAATGCTTTATTTGGTTCCAAATGCGGTGTGAAGGGTTTTGGTTAAAGAGCTGATGTTCAGTTTCTCCCTCGGAGTGGAAAAAAATATGGCAATTTGGAAGGAAGGAAGGAAGGAAGGAAGGAAGGGGCTATAGAGGGGAAGAAAGGGAAAGGAAGACGGAAGGGAGGGAGGGAGGGAGAGAGGGAGGGAGGGAGTATGGAGGGGAAGAAAGGGAAGGGAAGATCGAAGGAAGGAAGGAAAGAAGGAAGGAAGGAATGGTATGGGGGGAAGAAAGGGAAGGGAAGACAGAAGGAAGAAAGGAAGAAAGGGGAAGGGAGGGAGGGAGGAAGATAGAAGGAAGGGTGGGGAAGGAAGGAAGGAGTATAGAAGGGAGGAAGGAAGGAAGGAAGGAAGGAAGGAAGGAAGGAAGGAAGGAAGGAAGGAAGGAAGGATAGGGGTATGGAGGGGAAGAAAGGGAAGGGAAGACAGAAGGAAGGGATGGAGGGAGGGAGGGAGGGGGAGAGAGGAGGAGAGAGGGGGGGAACACAACCCATTTTGGCTCCCAGGTAAGTGCAGGGAGGTCTCTTAGGCCCAAAACGAGGCATGGGGGGCATGGTGGGCCCCCCATGGCCCGTTTTTGTTCCCAGAAGGCTGCAGGGAAGCCTACTAGGCCCAAAATGGGGCACGGGGGGTGGGGGGCAGCACATCCCCTGTGCAGCCTGTTTTTGCTTCCAGGGGGGTGCAGGAGGCCGAGTGCTGCCTGTCACACCCCCTGGCCATACCCACTATGGCCACACCCACCCATCCGGTCATTAGGACAGAGAACCGGTTGTTAAATTATTTGAATCCCACCACTGCATGTATTTTATTGGCTGTGGTCAGAGCCAATATGGGGTCATGTAGGGGTTACATGACCCCATATTCTATAGGCAAAAGAGGAGATGCAAATCTGTTGTGACCCCGACTCCCAAGCCTGTCCTAACAGAGGAAGAGGTCTCAGAAGGTGATGGGGAGGAACTGACAAGGCCTCCCTCTCCAGGACCCTCCTCTCTGGCAATGCCTCAGGTTCCATCCAAAGGCCAAGAGGAACAGCCTGGGATATGCCAGGAGGAAAGCATATCAGAACAACAACAGATAGGGAGTGAGGATGATGAATCCTGGCTTGATCCCAGGCAGCGTCGGAGGGAGAAGCGTGTGCAGCAACGAAAGAGGTGTGGGCGGGCCAGAGATTGAGCTGAGTCACTGAGCCACACCCCACAAGGAATAAAAGTGGGTGCGATTGCTCTTCAGGCTTTGTGACGGTCAAAGTTAAAAACCTGAGAGTCACATCGCGTTACCTGAAATCTGGCTTGTGCATATTTGGATTGGACCTTGGCGAACTATTGCTTCGTGGATTACTTTTTGCTACTGAATCAGACTGAGGAGAAACTCTCTCTTGCTTACTGTGAGTGAAAACTGACTTGGCAGGCATTTCGCAGTTTACTGCCAAAACTCTTATCTGCAAGGGTTTCTAGTCTGATTGCTTAATAAAATCTTGGCAGGCGTGCCTGGTTGTGTGTTTGCCTGTGTGGGGAAGGGGGACAGAACACAAATCCTAGGTGTTTGTCTGAGCTAATTTGGTTGAAGTTTGGACTGCTCTGGGGTGATGCAATGAAGGGCCTTGTGTTCTGAAAGTGTATTGGGAGATTCCTATTGTGGCTTAATGGCTTTTGTCCTGTTTTGGATCTTGAGTGATGGGGCTTGCTTCTAAACCTACCCTTCTGCCTTTGTTCAGATTTTGCTGCAGGGAGTTTCAAAATATCCTGTCTTGAATGGATTACCAAATCTGCATTGTCTCACACAGAAGTGGTGTTCCATGTGCTGTGTAACTAGCACCGTTTACTTGCGACGCCAGGGGTCGGCAACCCGCTGCTCTGGAGCCACATGTGGCTCTTTCATCCCTCTGCTGCGGCTCCCTGTTGCTCAAAATATGTGTCATAACCACCAATGTGCAACACCCACCGGCACACAATTTATTGAGCTTTTCAATAGGTTTTGTGGCTCCCGGTGTTTTCTTTTCTGTGGGAAACAGATCCAAATGGCTGTTCTGTCCCCGTACCACGCACACACCCCCACAGACGGCCCAGAGTTAATAAGCCACACGACAAAACTCTTTAATGATAAAGCTGGCAGCAACCCAGTGGCTAGCTGCCAATTCAGACTTTACTCACACAAAACAAAGATTAGACTGCAAGCATTCCGATAAAACAGGCAGAGTTTCAACAATACAAGGATTAATCCAAAGGCAATCCGATAAAGCAGGCAAAGTCCAGTAATGCAGAGATCATGGAGTATTTCCAGTTTTTGCTCGTCACAAACTGAACCGGCCACCACACCCACATTTATACCCTGTGGGGTGTGGTCCAGTGACTCAGCTAATCTCTGGCACGCCTTCCCCTCTGCTGCGCACGCTTCTCCCTGCGCCTCTGGCGAGGGTCCAGCCAGCACTTTTCTCCTTCATCACTGTCCACCTGTGGCTGCGGGGACGTGCTTGGCTCTGAGCCTATCGTTTGGCCTTCGGTGTCCTCCAGAGGCATTGCCAAAGAGGAGGATCCTGGAGAGGGAGGCCTTGCCAACTCCTCTTCCTCACTCTCAGAGTCTGCATCTGTCGATAGCCCAGGCTCAGGCAACGGACCCACAACACTGGCTCTGTTTAAGGTTGCCGACCCTATGGCTAGATAAGAAAATATGGAAATGAAATATGAAATATGAAATATGAAATATGAAATGAATATTATAAATATAATACTAGAAAATAGTTTTATATGAAGCGGTAAAGCCATTGTTAAATAAATGATAAATGAGGATGTTTATTTGTTTGAACATATGAGAAACTAAATAACTAGTCAATTATGAATAGGGAGATGAAGCACAAAAGATTTGTAACCGACCGACACACTGTTTGAAATTGTAATGGAAGATGGATTTATGTTTTATGGTTTGTTTAATAAAAAAACAAAATGGTTGCCGACCCTTGCCCTACACCTGTGATGGCGAACCTATGGCACGGGTGCCACAGGTGGCACGCGGAGCCATATCTGAGGGCACACGAGAGTTGTCCTAGCTCAGCTCCAGCACACATGTGCCCGCCGGCCAACAGATTTTCAGGCCTTCCGGGCTCACTGGAAGTCGGGAAATGGGCTGTTTCTGGCCTCTGGAGGGCCTCCAAGGAGGTTGAGGAAGGCCGTTTTTGCCCTCCCCAGGCTCCCAGAAAGCCTCTGGCGCCTGGGGAGAGTGAAAAACGGGGCCACTGTGCCATCACGTGCCAAAAGCAGGGGGAGTGTGGGGGGAGCACGCGCACGTACACGGGAGGGCGGGGCACGGCTGGGCATTGAATTATGGGTGTGGGCACGCACACACATGATCCCCCCGCTCTCCCCCCGCTTTTGGCACGCGACAGCAAAAAGGTTAGCCATCACTGCCCTACACTGTCGCATTTACTGTTAAATGCTCTGCCATTTAAAGACTGAGTATTTGAAAGAAGTGCATTTTTATCTGTCAATGCATGTCTTCCATAAAGGAATTTTTGGAATTCCTTGATTTTTGTTTTAATTAACAACCTGGTCAGGAAGCCAGTGAGGCCTTTGATGCATTAACACAAACGTTAGGCCTTTTTTTTCCCTCCCCAGATCATTTATAAACTGAGATCATGTTGTCCGGCTGAACTACTCAGAAGCATAGATTTTACACTTCCTGCTCCGGTGTCTAACCTGGCTAATTGCAGGTCATGTTGAACACGATACCTTTCGCATAATGAAAGTTTGTTACGAGCTCTGCAAGTTGACCGCTGTTACATCTGTTGATGAAACAGCCGGCAAGGTTGAGGTTATGTTTGAGATCTTATGAGGTTTGACATGCGTTCCATATAAGGTATAATACACCCTGCGATTTACTTCTTTTTATCATAATTTGATTACGTTTATGAAGGTACAAAATACAAAAGAAAGGGAAAGCAGTGGGAAAAAGGGGAAAGCAAAAAGGAAGAGGAAGAAACGTGGAGGCAAAAAAGAATAGAAAAACATTGCTTTCTGGCCAGTGGTGGAATTCAAATTTTTTTACTACTGGTTCTGTGGGTGTGGCTTGGTGGGCATGGTGTGGCTTGGTGGGCGTGGCAGGGGAAGGATACTGCAAAATCTCCATTCCCATCCTACTCCAGGGGAAGGATATTGCAAAATCTCCATACCCACCCCACTCTGGGATCAGCCAGAGGTGGTATTTGTTGGTTACTTTACTTTACTTTTACTTTACTTTTTACTTTTATTTGATTTATATTCCGCCCTACTCCCGAAGGACTCAGGGCGGTGAACAGCCAACAATAAAATACATACATACAAAATTTAAAAAGCAGAGATAAAATCAAATTAAATAGTTTGGCCCAGACAGATTTAAAACCCCAATCAATTTAAAACAAATTTAAATTTTGAGTACTAAAAATATTAAAAATTAAAATATTAAAATTGTTTAAAAAGAGGGAGAAAGTTAGGCCAGGCCCGCCTGGTGAAATAAAAAGGTCTTGAGAGCGTGGCGGAAGGTGCGCAGATCCGGGATCCTCCGTATCTCCGGGGGGAGCTCATTCCAGATAGTAGGTGCCCCCACAGAGAAGGCTCTCCCCCTGGGGGCCGCCAGTCGACATTGTTTGGCCGACGGCACCCGGAGGAGCCCCTCTCTATGAACTACTCTATGAGTAGTTCTCTGAACTACTCAAAATTTCCGCTACCGGTTCTCCAGAACCTGTCAGAACCTTCTGAATAGCACCCCTGCTTCTGACTCTCTTTAACACAGTAGACTAAGATAGTAATATTAAGCCTCAATTTTTTTTTTACTTTTATAGACTAATACATGGGTGTCAAACTCAAGGCCCGTGGGACCGCCGGGCCAGTGATGAAAATCAAATTTTATTTTATTTTTTTTTGGTTTTACTAAGGCTTTTATAGAGCGGTATTAGTACCTCCCTTGATCTTGACTGTATCCCTCTGTTAATGGAGTTTAGGATTGCATTGGCTTTTTTGGCTGCCGCCGGACACTGCTGGCTCATATTTAGAGACATCCACATTGGATCGTGCAATGCTTCCCATATTCGCTCTCCAAATTCAATCTCAATAACAGTTTATAAACCTCGGCGACCACGACAGCCTGTGATTTCCAAACTGGGTGTCGCAGGAGAGGTTGAGTCCTGCCCTTGACAAATCTAATCCAGGTGCATCCGCTGGATTAAAAACACTTGAGCATTCTGTAAATCTGTAGGTAAACCTGAAATCACCCAGGGGAAGGAATGGCTTGCTTTCGACTTAATTTAGTTGTCGTAGTGGGTTGAAAGAAGAAAAGGGATGAAAAAGACTTAGGAGTCAAGCTTGTAGAAACCCCTTACAGCTTTTGCTATGATCCCTCCACTTCTGAAAACTTAATCCTGCTAATTATGTGGTATCCGGTAACATGACAATCCTTGCATGAAGGTGAGTCAAGGATTTCTCCCTCTTTTAACTTCTGTGATCATCTGCTTAAATACTGACTTGCAAAATCCTGGTGGATAATAATTAAGCTAACGTTTGGGGGTAGAGTTGATAGAGAGAGATGTATAATAGTGGTGAATATCTATAGTTTGGGAGTAGGAGGGAGTAGGAGTAGGGTGGGTTCTACTTACCTTTACTACCGGTTCGCAATGGGGCCGCACGCATGCGCAGAAGCATTTTGATGACGTCGGGGTCAGTGGGCGGAGCCTCCCGCCAGTGGTGAAATCTAAAATTTGTTACTACCGGTTCTGTGGGCGTGGCTTGGTGGTGGTGGGGGTAATGTGACTGGGTGGGCATGGCCAATTTTTTTTTAAAAAAACCATTTCTTCTGCAACCTCTTCGGCGAAGAGATTGTAAAAAAATGCTTTCAAAAGGCTCTGACGATCCCAGCTGAGTTGCCTGATCGGCAGAGGCTTTTTTTCTTTTAAAATCCTCTGCCAATCAGGCAACTCAGCTTGGATCATCAGAGGCATTTAAAAGAAAAAAAGCCTCTGCCAATCAGGCAACTCAGCTTGGATCGTCAGAGGCATTTAAAAGAAAAAAAGCCTCTGCCAATCAGGCAACTCAGCTTGGATCGTCAGAGGCATGTAAAAGAAAAAAAGCCTCTGCCAATCAGGCAACTCAGCTTGGATCGTCAGAGGCATTTAAAAGAAAAAAGCCTCTGCCAATCAGGCAACTCAGCTGGGATCGTCAGAGGGTTTTAAAAGAAAAAAGCCTCTGCCAATCAGGCAACTCAGCTGGGATCGTCAGAGGCATTTAAAAGAAAAAAGCCTCTGCCAATTAGGCAACTCAGCTTGGATCGTCAGAGGCATTTAAAAGAAAAAAAGCCTCTGCCAATCAGGCAACTCAGCTGGGATCATCAGAGGCTTTGACGATCCCAGCTGAGCCGCACGATCATCAGAGGCTTTTTTTTTTTACTTTTAAAAGCATTTTTTTCAGCCGAAGAGGTTGTAGAAAAAATGCTTTTAAAAGTAAAAAAAAACAGCCTCTGATGATCCCGCAGCTCAGCTGGGCATGGGGTGGGGGAGCGCAGGGATTTTTGCTACCAGTTCTCCAAACCACCCACCTCCATCACGACTGGATCAGGCGATCCTGTCCGAACCGGAAGCATTTCACCCCTGCCTCCCGCCGCTTTTACTACCGGTTCTATAGAACTGGTACAAACCGGGGGCAACCCACCACTGGTGTAGGATGAGGCTGTAGATTCGTTCTCTGAGCTTGTGGGTTGGTTTCTGAACAATTCATTACCAGGCTAGGTAACATCATCAGTGGAGTTTAAGGGATGTCAGTGTCTTCTGTTTATAAGGGCTCCAGGTGCGGGAGTGTCACGTGAGGGTCTTGTGATGGGTCAGGTGTGAGTCATCAGTGATGTCAGCGTCCCAGCACTGACATATATTAGGAGAGGAGAAGCTTGAACTTTTGCCTACTTAATCCCTTTGAAGATTCTGTCTCCTCGGAGATGGGAGGAGGGGAACATTCCTGTGATCTGACAGAGGAGGGATGAGGAAAGTGGCTTGGGAGATAGCCAATGAGACGCAGAGAATTTGGGATCAGAAAGGGAGGGATTGGGGGGCAGAGGTCAGTACTGACCGCACAAGAGCCAGGGACAGATCACTATGCTCAATAAAGAGAAAATTTCCTTAAAGATCGGCAGTTTGGAAATTCCTCTATTTTGAGATAGCATCGAAACCTGACAAGTGAGTCTTGTGATGGGACTTGTGATAAGGGGGTTACATCAGGTGAGAGTCATGCAGAGGTGAACTTGTGTGCGTCGGTTGGGGGTCGGTGCTGCCTCTGGTTGGTTGTGTGGTTGATTTGGATTCTGAGGGGTTCGTAGGTCGGTTGTAGGTCAATGTGTCTGTTGATGGAATTGCTTGTGGAGTGCCATTCTTCGATGAACTCATGAGCGTGGTGCATGGTAGTATGGCTGACGACTCTGATGACTCACACCTGACCCATCACAAGACCCTCACTTGTCACACCCACACCTGAAGCCCTTATAAACAGAAGAACACTGAGAGTGGCATTTCCTAAACTCTGCTGAAGATGTTACCTGGCCTTTGTAACGAAATGTCCAGAAACCAACCTACAAGCTCGGAAAACAAACCTTCACCTCGGACATAAGGTAAAGGTAAAGGTTCCCCTCGCACACATGTGCTAGTCGTTCCCAACTCTAGGGGGCGATGCTCATCTCCGTTTCAAAGCCGAAGAGCCAGTGCTGTCCGAAGACGTCTCTGTGGTCATGTGGCCGGCGTGATTCAATGCCAAAGGTGCACGGAACGCTGTTCCCTTCCCACCAAAGGTGGTCCCTATTTTTCTACTTGCATTTTTTGTGTGCTTTCAAACTGCTAGGTTGGCAGAAGCTGGGACGAGCAATGGGAGCTTACCCCATTACGCGTCACTAGGGATTTGAACCACTGAACTGCTGACCTTTCGATCAACAAGCTCAGCATCTTAGCCACTGAGCCACTGCGTTCCTCACCTCAGACATAGGTGCTTCTAATTTCCATTTGGGACTGTTGTGGCTCCGTTACCGGAGCCTGTGTCATCAGCAGGAGAGGACTCCGAGAGTGAAGGGGAGGAGTTGGCAAGGCCTCCCTTTCCAGGACCCTCCTCTCTGGCAATGCCTTCGGTGTCCGCCAAAGGGCAAGAGATAGGGCCAGGGCCAAGCACGTCCACCCAGCCACAGATGGACAGTGATGAGGGTAATGAGTCTTGGCTGGACCCACGCCAGCGTCGCAGAGATAAGCGCGCACAACAGAAGAAAAGGCGTGCCCGAGATTAGGCTAAGTCACTGGACCACACCCCACAGGATATAAAAAGGAGCGTGGTGGCCAGTCAAACCTTGTGACGAACAAAGCTGAAAGCTTCCACACCATTCTGCACTGCCGGACTTTTGCTTTAAGACTGGATTATCTCTGGACTTGATTGTAATTATTGGGCTGCTTTCCTTTGATATATCAGAAGTGGGGAGAAATTATCTCTCCTCTTTGTAAATAATAAACTCTTGGCAGGCAGCCACTAGATTGTTGCCAAGTTCCGTTATCACAAGGAAAAGGATTTTGCCGGCTGGTTTGGTCTTTAACTCCTGAACATCTGTTGGTGTGTGTGCGTGGGGTTGGGGACAGAACAGAGACTTTCCACTCGTTTCTAAAATCAATTACCAGCTGAAAAGCTTTCTATCTAGCCAGAAGTGGTGGTAAGACCACTCTTGGAATACTGCATCCGGTTCTGGTCACCATGATATAAAAAAAGATGTTGAGACTCTACAAAGTGTGGAAAAGAGCAACAAAGATGATTAGGCTAAAACATACAATGAGCAGTTGCAGGAACTGGGTAGGCCTAGTCTGAAGAGAAGGACTAGGGGTGACATGATAGCCGTCTTCCAATATTTGAGAGGCTGCTACAGGGAAAAGGGAGTTCACCTTTTCTCCAGAGGACCTGAGGGCAAGACAAGAAGTAACAGATGAAGCTTATCAAGGAGAGATCCAACATAGAACTAAGGAGAAATTTCCTGACAGAATTCTTCATGTTGGTGGTTTCTTTATCCCCTCTGAGATTATCGCCAAGGAGACGAGTAAACAAGAGAACAAAGCTGCTGGCATCTTAAACCAGTTGAGGTTGAACAGATGGAAAGCATTTTCTAATTCTTTCTCTTCCATCTGAGCTTCAGTCCACTTGGCAAGTCCTTCAAACACCTCAAATGTCTATGGGCAGCTCTGAACTATCCTTAATATTCAGTAAACATGGCTCATCTGTTGGGAATCACTATTAGAGATTGGTGAGGATTGGGATGAGCAAAGAGCTCTAAGCACAGAAACTTTATTATATAGCAGAGTTTCCCAATCTGACATCTTTAAGGCGGGTGGACTTCAATTCCCAGAATTCCAGGAGTTGAAGTCCACCCGCCTTAAAGTTGCCAAGGCTGGGAAACCCTGTTTGAGAAGTGTGGGAAGAAATATCCATCTGGTTCAGTTTCAAACCGGGAGAAAGGCATTGGAGACAAAATGGAGGCTGGAGGCTGATTGGAAAGAGGGTCCATTGAACAGACCCATGTGTTTGTGGTTCTGATGCAGCCGACCACATGGAGTTGAGGTGGGGGGGAGGCATTATACCTTATCTTGGGCTTTGCACTTGAGCTTCCTGTTCCTGTGCAAGAACATATATTCTATTGGCTGTTGTCAGATTCCCATGGGGTCATGTAGGGGTCATAACTGGCTCTATAGGCAAAGTACAAATCCTAGGTGTTTGTCTAAGTTTGGTTGAAGTTTCTGAGGGTTGAGGCTTGTGTTTGAAAGGGTAATTCCTATTTATTTATTTATTTATTTATTTAGTCACATTTCTATGCCGCCCAACTCCCAAGGGACTCTATTGTGGCTTAATGGCTTTGCCCTGTGTTGGATCTTGAGTGAGGGTATTTGCTTATGAATAGAGCTATCTAGTTCTCGATAAGCTCTTTATCTCTTTAAGTGCTGACAACTGCTGAGGGCTATTAAGAATGGTGGGAGCATGTTTCTCCGTTTCTCCCTTTAGGGAAATATAATATTCTGCATTTTTGTAAAAAAAAAAAAAATATTCCTCAAAATATTTCATTCTTCTAGAATGAAGCAATTGCAGTTCTTACAGAAGTGAAAATCACTTTTTACAGAAGTGATTGCAGTTTCCATTCTTCCATCTTCAAAACTGTAGAGCATGGGAAGAATTTGGTTAGTTGTATTCATAGTATTACTCAATATAACGCCTGCATCTAATAATAACTTGCCTTGTTCTGCAATTGTAGGAAGAATCTGTCTCGTGTTAAGAATCCCGCTTCACCTATTTTTAACTCCTGCAGTTTTAATTCTTTGTTCTCCGAGGAATGGAAGATACCGTCTTATCCTAAAAGTTGGAACTGATAAGGATAGTTCATAAAGTTAGTCCCATCAGATTATGGATTTCCGGGGTTTACAGATACTATAAGTAGCAGTTTGCAGGTTTCCTTCTTCCCCAGCTTTAACGAGCGGCCAATTTTTCTTTGGTTGCATTTGAATTTACAGGAAGATTCTTATCGAGCCTTCTTTCCGATACACTAAGTTGTAGAAAGCTGGATTGTTTTATGAGAACCATCTTTAAAAAAAAAAAAAAATGAGTTCAGTACCCTCCTGAAAATTTAAAATCATTCATTTCAGATCATGTTCCCACAACGCATTAGACTCAGCTAAAATAAGGCTAGGCAGTTTCTGGGAACTAAGCTTCTTGCTTTCTTGTAAGAAGCAACTCATCACATCAAACCATTTATTTTAGCAATAGAATGCTACATGGACATAGGAACTGTGTTTTTATTTATTTATTTATTTATTTATTTATTTATTTATTTATTTATTTATTTATTTATTTATTTATTTATTTATTTATTATATTTCTATACCGCCTTTCTCCCGTAGGACTCAAGGCGGTGTACAGTCAAGAAAAATATAGATACACAAAACATCATAAAATTGCTAATTAAAATTATTATTATAATATAGTTTGACCCAATTAAATAGAACCTAAAATTAGATAACATTTTTAAAAACATTCACATGCTCATATGTTTAGCCCCGCCTGTTGGAACATCAGGGTTTTGAGGGCACGGCGGAAAGCACAGAGATCAGGGATATTTCGTATCTCGGGGCAGTTCATTCCAAAGGGTTGGAGCCCCCACAGAGAAGGCCCTCCCCCTGGGAGTCGCCAGTCGGCATAATTTGACTGACGGTACCCTGAGTAGTCCCTCCCTGTGAGAATGAACTGGTCGGTGGGAGGCTATTGGTGGCAAAAGACGGTCTCGTAGGTACCCAGGTCCTAAGCCATGGAGCGCTTTAAAGGTGATGACTAACACCTTGAATCGTGGGGTCAACACAACCTGTTTTGTGGGGTCCTTGGTGCTCTCTGAGTTTGGTGGTTTTCTTACAGATGTTTTTTTTTTATTTTTTTTTTAATTTGATTTATATGCCGCCCTTCTCCGGAGACTCAGAGCGGCTTACAATGCGTTAAGCAATAGCCTTCATCCTTTTGTATATTTATTCAAAGTCAGCTTATTGCCCCCACAAACTGGGTCCTCATTTCACCTACCTTAGAAAGGATGGAAGGCTGAGTCAACCTTGAGCCTGGCGAGATTCGAACCTGCAGTAATTGCAGGCAGCTGGTCTTAATAACAGGGTGCTTTAGACCACTGTACTACCAAGGGTCTTTTGTGGGGTCCTTGGTGCTATCTAAGTTTGGTGGTTTTCTTACAGATGTTTCATTATCCAGTTAGGTAAACTGCAAGAAAACCACCAAACTCAGAGAGCACCAAGGCCCCCACAGTCCTTCTCCTCCTCCTCTTCCTCCTCCTCCTCCTCTCCACAAATACCACTCCCTTCTAGCACTGATGATGTTACCTAGTTGGGTAATTAAATGCAAGAAAACCACCAACCTCAGAGAGCACCGAGGAACCCACAGTTCAACCCTGAGCTACAAATATATTCTTTTCAATCAGATTATGTTTTGTTAATATGGGGATTAAGGTTTTGTGTTTTGATATGAATCTGGTCCTGAAGATTTATCAAACATGGTGATTTCATTTGATTGGCTTGAACACTACAACTTACAACTATATTATCATAGATCAAGAAGGGATTTTGCTGCACAGGTTCACAGCAGTGATGAAATCCAAATTTTTTTACTACTAGTTGTGTGGGCGTGGCTTGGTGGGTGTGGTGTGGCTTGTTGGGCGTGGCAGGGATGGATACTGCAAAATCTCCATTCCCACCCCACTCCAGAGGAAGGATACTGCAAAATCCCCATTCCCTCCCTAGTCCTGGGGGAAGGATATTGCAAAATCTCCATTCCCACTCCACTCTGGGGCCAGCCAGAGGTGACATTTGCCGGTTCTCCGAACTACTCAAAATTTCCGCTACAGGTTCTCCAGAACCTGCCAGAACCTGCTGGATTTCACCCCTGGTTCACAGGCTTGATGTTGCATTCAAACCTTTTGAACCCAACATAAAGCAGCGTTTTATCTAATAGTGGATACTAGAAGCTGTAGAGGTTGCAGCTACTAATTATCATAGTTGAAGACTTAATTACAGTAATGTGCATAGGGCACTGATGATATGAAATTAGCAAAAAATGAATGGGTGATTTGATCCTGAGGACGCATTAAAATATTCTTCTTGGCCACCATAAGGTATGATCATTAATGGACATTAAAATGGGTATCAAATAAGCTTGTGATAAATATCACCACTTGGAATGTGCAGCTGGAATGGAATGGAATAGAATAGAATAGAATAGAATAGAATAGAATAGAATAGAATAGAATAGAATAGAATAGAATAGAAAATATGGAATGGAATGGAATGGAATGGAATGGAATAGAATAGAATAGAATAGAATAGAATAGAATAGAATAGAATAGAATAGAATAGAATAGAATAGAATAGAAAATATGGAGTGGAGTGGAGTGGAGTGGAGTGGAGTGGAGTAGAGTGGAGTGGAGTGGAGTGGACTAGAGTAGAGTAGAGTAGAGTAGAGTAGAGTAGAGTAGAGTAGAGTAGAGTAGAGTAGAGTAGAAAATATGGAATGGAATGGAATGAATAGAAGAATAGAATAGAATAGAATAGAATAGAATAGAATAGAATAGAATAGAATAGAATAGAATATGGAATGGAATGGAATGGAATGGAATGGAATGGAATGGAATGGAATGGAATGGAATGGAATGGAACGGAATGAAATGGAATAGAGTAGATAATGGAATGGAATAGAATAGAATATAGAACGGGATGGGACAGAACGGGATAGAACGGAACGGAACAGAACAACAGAACAGAACCTTGGAGGTCTTCTAGTTCAACTTCTTGCTCGAGCAGGAGACCCTATATAATTCCAGATAAATGTCTGTCCAACCTCTTCTTAAAAACCTCCAAGGATGAAGCACCCAAAACCTCCTGACTGATTCCGATGATTGAGTCCATTGGATTTGACAATCTAAATTGATTTAAGGATTAAGTGTGGTTCATTTTAACTTTCTGAACTGATTTGGATAAAATCTTTACAATTCAATTTTCTCAGTTCCAACATCTATTCGGAAGCCTCCAATCAGATTGAATTAATTTAAGTGAGCATCCCAATTCAATTACAAAAATCAATACTTCTCACAGATTCAACAGAATCAGCCTAATTCCTTTTTAATCTTCATTGGTCGACATCACCTAGAATGTTACATCTAATTGCGGGGCCACATGTATGTGAGAAAAGATATTGGAAAAAAGTGGACTATGTCCAGAGGAAATCAACCAACAAGATAAAGAGTTATAAAGTGTTATAAAGAATTTGTGGAGTTGTTAAGGAAATGTAGCCTAGAGAAGACTTCTGGAAGACAGGATAATTGTCCTCAAATAACTTTACCTAGAACAGGGGTTGGCAACCTTAAACACTCAAAGAGCCACAAAGGTCCTAACTGGAAGCCCCCGTTCAATTCTGAAGCTGACCGAAAGTCCCGTTCCCCTACCATAGAGTCTCCTCCTAGCGAGGCATCCTTTTTCCTCCACCTGTCCTAACCGAAAGCCCTATCAATTGTGGAGCCGACCAGCAACAGGGAGCCGCAGCAGAGGGATGAAAGAGCCAAATGCGGCTCCAGAGCCTCAGGTTGCTGACCCCTGACCTAGAAGGTAGAGTAGAATTATTCAGAGTTGTTCTTTGATCTACAAGGTTTCTTCCAACCTTAAGTGAGATGGATCAAATCAAAGCTGACGATTCATGAAATTCTAATATCTCCTCTAACAAACGCCAGCTGAATGGGATTGTAATATTATGAGGCGGTATATTTTTGTGTTATAATACTCTTGTCTTCCAATTTTTAACTCAGTAGTGCCACTTAGGGATTCTGGGAATTGAAAGCTGACTACGGAGCCTAAACAAACGCATTTCCTGGCTTGTATTTCTAAATCAGCATCCAAAATGTGAGCTCTTCTGTATACAATGACTTCCTGTTGGAACAGACAGCTTTGTTAGAAGGAGAGTACAGGAAGGTTAAGCTGTTAGACATAATGCCTAAATGATTTTTTAAATTATTATTTATACACAGACTATCAGCATTAGAATCTGAATTTATCTGGATTCTGGGTCTGTCTAATTTTCAGTTAATCTAAAAATCTGGGACTTCGGTCTCCCTTTTTCTCCCACCAATATCTAGGTCGGCAATCCAGACATTTTATTTATTTATCAAATTGAGACACCACCCATCTCACTCTCAGGATAACTCTGGTGGTGTACAGCTAAAAGCATAAAAACACAAAGAAGAGGGAGTCAATCTATTCTCCAAAGCACCTGAGGGCAGAACAAGAAGCAATGGATGGAAACTCATCAAGGAGAGAAGCAACCTGGAACTAAGGAGAAATTTCCTGACAGTGAGAACAATGAATCAGTGGAACAACTGGCCTCCAGAAGTTGTGAATGCTCCAACACTGGAAGTTTTTAAGAAGAGGTTGGATAACCATTTGTCTGAAGTGGTGTAGGGTTTCCTGCCTAAGCAGGGGGTTGGACTAGAAGAACTCCAAGGTGCCTTCCAACTCTGTTATTCTGTTACATCTTTCCTGCCTGACCAAATGGGACAGGAGGACAATATAATTCATGGCAGAAAATGAATCCCCAGGGTGCTGTTTTGAAGGATTAGTCATCGTAATACCCACCCCAAATCTTTTTTTTCCCAACATTGTTGCCTAATTATTAAACGGTTAGAGTGAAGAGTCTGAAAAGCCCAGACATTTAGCAAACGCAGACCAAAGAAAATAATGTATAGCTGATTCATAAATCTGTTTAATCAATCAGACTTCTAATCTTTCTTCTTTAGGCTCTTTTTTTCACCTGCAATCCAAAAAAAACCCCTCCCATCTTTGCAGGTTAATCTGAGCTAGTAAGGTAAAGGTTCCCCTCGCACATATGTGGTAGTCGTTCCCGACTCTAGGGGGCGGTGCTCACCTCTGTTTCAAAGCCGAAGAGCCAGCGCTGTCCGAAGACGTCTCCGTGGTCACATGGCCGGCATGACTCAACGCCAAAGGCGCACGGAACGCTGTTCCCTTCCCATCAAAGGTGCTCCCTATATTTCTACTGGCATTTTTTACGTGCTTTCGAACTGCTAGGTTGCAGAAGCTGGGACAAGTAACGGGAGCTCACCCCGTTACGCGGCACTAGGGATTCGAACCGCTGAACTGCCGACCTTTTGATCGACAAGCTCAGCGTCTTAGCCACTGAGTCACCGTGTCCCTCTAATCTGAGCTACTGGAACCTTATTCATCTCCAAAGGGTGACCTTTCCAGTTTAAGGGATTGCTGCAAGCATCCCTGGTTTACCTCCTTGTTTTTATTTCCATATTTTCGTCCCTTCGGAAAGACACGCACCGCTGTCAACTTGGGAAGATGGATCTGTTTCTTTTCAAAGCGTGACATTTATAGCAGTGTTGTTTTTTTATTATTCTTCCTCCCAGATGGAAGTTTATCATGGTTATTTGTTTTATTTATGTATTTGTGACACGTATATGCCACCTAGACACAAAGGTTTGGCAAGGAGATCATACAGTACACCAGTTGGGTGAATGATGGCTGGTAGTGAGTTTATCTTCTCTAAATTAGAAGAGAGAAGAACTTGCTGGAAGACCACTGGAAATATGCCACCAATGCATCTTTTTCTCTCTTGTGTGGTGCCTTTGAAGAATCTGTCAGTTACAGAATAGAGTTGGAAGGGACCTTGGAGGTCTTCTAGTCCAACCCCCTGCTCAAGCAGGAAAGCCTATACTATTTCAGACAAACGGCTGTCCAGTCTCTTCTTAAAAACCTCCAGTGTTGGAGCACCCACAATTTCTGGAGCCTGTTCTGTCCCCGTACCACACACGCACCCCCATAGACAGCCCGGAGTTAATAAGCCACACGACAAAACACTTTGAAGATAAAGCTGGCAGCAACCCAGTGGCTAGCTGCCAATTCAGACTTTACTCACACAAAACAAAGATTAGACTGCCAGCATTCCGATAAACCAGGCAGAGTTTCAACAATACAAGGATTAATCCAAATGCAGTCCGATAAAGCAGGCAAAGTCCAGTAACGCAGAGATCATGGGTTATTTCCAGTTTTTGCTCGTCACAAACTGAACCGGCCACCACACCCACATTTATACCCTGTGGGGTGTGGTCCAGTGACTCAGCTAATCTCTGGCACACCTTCCCCTCTGCTGCGCACGCTTCTCCCTGTGTCTCTGCCGAGGGTCCAGCCAGCACTTATCTTCCTCGTCGCTGTCCACCTGTGGCTGCGGGGACATGCTTGGCTCTGAGCCTATCGTTTGGCCTTCGGTGTCCTCCGGAGGCATTGCCAGAGAGGAGGGTCCTGGAGAGGGAGGCCTTGCCAACTCCTCTCCCTCACTCTCAGAGTCTGCATCTGTCGATAGCCCAGGCTCAGGCAACGGAGCCAGAACACTGCCAAGTTCTTCCACTGGTTGATTGTTCCCACTGTTAAGAAGTTTCTCCTTAATTCCTAGTTGCTTCTCTCCTTGATTAGTTTCCATCCATTGCTTCTTGTCCTGCCTTCTGGTGCTTTGGAAAATTGACCCCCTCTTCTTTGTGGTAGCCCCTCTAATATTGGAAGACTGCTATCGTGTCACCCCTAAGCTTTCTTTTCATTAAACTAGACATACCCAATTCTGGCACCATTCTTCATATCACAATTTTGAGATGGGCAGATAGGTGAGATAGGTGAACAGTTAGTGTGGTCTTTATTCAACGAGCCCTACTGGTAAGGTAGGTACCAGCTGGGATTTGAACTCCAGTTTCCTGTGTCCATCCAAACTGGTGCTCTAACCACAATGCTTTGAGTCCTGGCCCATAGAACCACCAGAAGTTGGACTTGACTGAATGGATAACATCATCATCATCCCTTCTTCTTCTTCTTCTTCTTCTTCTTCTTCTTCTTCTTCTTCTTCTTCTTCTTCTTCTTCTTCTTCTTCTTCTTCTTCTTCTTCATCATCATGACTGTGTCTATATTTACCTGACTCTTTCCATCCATCCATCCATCCATCCATCCATCCATCCATCCATCCCTCTCTATTTATTTATTTATTATTGCAATTTATATGCCGCCTTTCTCCCTGGGGACTCAAGGCGGCTTACAAAATGACAAATTCCAATACAAATCACAATGAAATAAAATTAAAATCAGCAACCCTATTAAAACAGTTTAAAATTATGACAGTGTACCCCCAAATGGATCAGTTGAGTTGACCAAAGAGCCACGTCTTCAGCTCGCGACGGAAGGAAAGAAGGTTGGGGGGCTGTCCTGAGCTCGGTGGGCAATCCATTCCAGAAGGTTGGGGCTCCCACAGAGAACGCTCTCCTCCTGGGGGCCGTCAGCCGACATTGTTTGGCCGACGGCACCCTGAGGAAGCCGACTCTGTGAGAGCGCACAGGACGGTGGGAGAGCGGCTGGAGATGGTCCTGCAAGTACCCCGGGCCTAAGCCATTCTAAGCTATTCTCTCTCTACTGTCTCTCTCCCTACTCTCTCTCTTTCTCTCTCTCCCTCCTTCTCCCTCTCCCTCTCCTTCCCCCCCCTCTCTCTCACACACACACTTAAATTCGTACTCAACCCCCATTCAACTCAATAACGGGAAGGGCTTCACGAGACCCCTAATTTCATGCACACAGAGGAGAACGGGGGCTGCCATGACCTTCAGCTACACGACAAGCGTGCAATAGCATTTCACGGTCTGCCAGCGGCAGCTCCCCAGCATTTATGGCATCTCTGGCTCTACTTGGGCCAATCTTGGCTTTCCGTTTCTCTGTGTTTTATCTCTACTAAGGGACTGGCTGACATTTGCTAATGTAGAAATGCTTCCTTGGCTACCACCGTTCTTGCTGGTCTCAGCTTTTCCAGGACAAAATACCCAGCCAATCCGCTCTCCCCCAACTATATATCTGCCATGTACTTTCTTTATCCCATGATCTGACTCTCAGTAAAGACCTCCAGTCCTAGAAATGGAACCAGTGGTGGGTTGCTACCAGTTCACCCTGGATCAGGCGAACAGGTAGCGGCGGCGAGAGGCTCCACCCCCACCCACCTGGACATCTCTGCGCATGCACAGAAGCATCACGCCCACAAGCGAACCAATAGCAATGGGATTTGAATCCCACTACTGAATGTGTTGTGGCTCCATTGCCTGAGCCTGTGTCATCGGCAGGAGAGGACTCCGAAAGTGAAGGAGAGGAGTTGGCAAGGCCTCCCTCTCCAGGACCCTCCTCTCTGGCAATGCCTTCGGTGGCTGTCAAAGAGCAAGAGATAGGGCCGGGGCCAAGCACGTCCACGCAGCCACAGGTGGACAGTGATGAGGGTAATGAGTCTTGGCTGGACCCACGCCAGCGTCGCAGAGATAAGCGCGCACAACAGAAGAAAAGGTGTGCCTGAGATTAGACTGAGTCACTGGACCACACCCCACAGGATATAAAAGGGAGTGTGGTGGCCAATCAAACCTTGTGACGAACAAAGCTGAAAGCTTCCACGCCATTCTGCATTGCCGGACTTTTGCTTTAAGACTGGATTATCTCTGGACTTGATTGTAATTATTGAGCTGCTTTCCTTTGATGTACCAGGAGTGGGGAGAAGTTATCTCTCCTCTTCGTAAATAATAAACTCTTGGCAGGCAGCCACTAGGTTGTTGCCAAGTTCCGTTATCATAAGGAAAAGGATTTTGCTGGCTGGTTTGGTCTTTAACTCCTGAACATCTGTTGGTGTGTGTGCGTGGAGTTGGGGACAGAACAGAATGGAACACACCAACACGAACCCAAAATAGCTCTTGAGCAATGGAAACACCAAAGTGCAATTTGAAAAGAGATGGCATTAAGAAGCAAATGTGGATATTTTATCCAGGATGAATCATTTATAACTTTAAGGATGGTTTGGGACAAAGGTGGGTTTCAGCAGGTTCTGACCAGTTCTGGAGAACCGGTAGCGGAAATTTTGAGTAGTTCGGAGAACCGGTAGTAAAAATTCTGACTGGCCCCGCTCCCATCTATTCTCTGCCTCCCAAGTCCCAGCTGATCGGGAGGAAATGGGGATTTTGCAGTAACTTTCCCCTGGAGTGGGGAGGAAATGGGGATTTTGCAATATCCTTCCCCTGGAGTAGAGTGGGAATGGAGATTTTACAGTATCCTTCCCCTGCCATGCCCACCAAGCCACACCCACAGAACCAGTAGTAAAAAAAAATTTGAAACCCACCACAGGTTTGGGATAGATACGATGCCGTGGTTAACTTCCTACAAGGGGATTACAGTCCCAGTTTAACAAGAGAGTTTTGGAACTTGGATTTTGTTTTGTTTTAGTGTTATTATTCTACCTGTTAACTGCTTTGTTATTAATATAGCATATAGAAGACAGGTCAATAATCATTTGCAAATAGATTTAGCCGTTTAAAGAGGCCCTGTTTCACAAGGGGTGGGAACTAATGTTGCACTAATGTATTAATTGGTATTCAACTAGAGGGGAATAATATGCGTATATATGAAGTGTGGGGTTTTCTGATGCACCTTTTTTAAAAATGTTTTGATTGTTTTGTGTTGTTTGTCCTTTTTTTTTTTTTTTTGTCTTCTTTTGGATTTTTTTATTTTTAATTTTAAGCTTGCCCTGAACAAAATAGCAATAGCACTTAGATTTATATCTATATCTTCTGTCAACCCCGAAGCTGCTCTGGCTGTGGGAGTTTTCCTTTTCTGTAGTTCTATTAGGGGTTCTTTTACTTTGCTTTGGGCTTGAGGAAGCTTGGAGCTGAGGTGGGGGGGGGGGTGTTTGTAACTCAAACAAACTAGTTGTGAAGTTTCCGAAAGATGCCCTAATTAATTCATGAGCCACGAGCCAAACTTCAAAAGAAATAAAGTCATTTATTAGGAGCACCATTTCGGCAATACTCGGATGCAGTTAGAACTAATCCCACGTCGATTTATGTTCCCCTCTCCCCTCCTCCCTGGCCATGTCATAAATCACGTTCTCCAATTAACCACTTTGGCTGGCTGTGAAACCCAACACTCTCCTACTGATGGCGGTAAGAAGCATCTGTGGAATGTAGTTTCAGTTAGGGAAATCAATCAGCTCCATTAGTTCTCCCTCCCTCCTGCTCATGTCAACTTGAAAGCTTTGCAAGTTGATACTAGTTCATTCCCAGGTCAAGGACATTCCAACTGCTGGCTGGCTGGAGGTAGAGGAAGGAGTTGCCAGGCAACCAGCCAGCGCCTGGATTGGATAATGTGATTTATTGTTTTGGGAGAAAGTGAAACGTTCACTTTTATCGAGGTGAAAAGCCCGGGAAATCTCAGAGTTGGCTTTCCACCAGTTGATGCCAAGATGATGTCTCCAAAATAAAAAAAAAAAAACTTCTTTGAGAATCTGCCTCGGAGTTCTGTTTTGAAATGGGGTCATTTCTTGGAACCCTGACAACTTCATAGTGGTTTATAGCCCTCTCTAAGCAGTTTATAGAGTCAGCCCATTGCTCCCAACAATCTGGGTCCTCATTTTACCAACCTCAGAAGGATGGAAGGCTGAGTCAACCTTGAGCCATTGAGAATGGAACTGCTGGCAGTAAGCAGAATTAGCCTGCAATACTGCATTCTAACCACTGCACTACTATGGCCTCTAAAATTAAAACATATATGAAACACAAGCCAAGTGCAGTCAATTAGCTACACACTGGGCTGTTTTCACTAATACATACCAATCAGTTTCAAAAAAATTTTACTACCAGTTCTGTGGGTGTAGTTTGGTGGGCGTGGCATGGCTTGGTGGGCTTGGCAGAGGAAAGATACTGTAAAATCTCCATTCCGTCCCCAATCCAGGGGAAGGCTACTGCAAAATCCCCATTTCCTCCCGATCAGCTGGGACTTGGGAGGCAGAGAATAGATGGGGGTGGGGCCAGTCAGAATTTTTACTACCGGTTCTCCGAACTACTCAAAATGTCTGCTACCGGTTCTCCAGAACTGGTCAGAACCTGCTGAAACCCACCTCTGATACTGATGTACTTGGAAAAAGTTCCTGATGCAAAAATTCCTTTCATGTGGCTTATCTTCGATTATTTTAGATAAATCTTAGAACATAGAACAATAGAGTTGGAAGAGACTTTGGAGATCTTCTAATCCAACCCACTGTTCAAGCAGGGGACCTTATATGATTTCAGACAAATGATTGTCCAGTCTCTTCTTGAAAGCCTCCAGTGATGGAGCACTCACAACTTTTGAAGGCAAGTTGTTCCACTAATCGATTGTTCTCACTGTCAGGAAATTTTTCCTTCGTTCTAGCTTGATTCTCCCCTTTGTGAGTTTCCAGGCCTTGTTTCTCATCTTGCCTTTTGGTGCTTTGGAAAATCGTTTGACCCTCTCATCTTTTTAGGAGCCCCTCAATTTATTGGAACAGTGCTATCTGGTTGGTCTCGGGTTAAAAATCAGATTTGCCCAACCATCACTCGAAATTGAGTTGCCGTATAATTTAAACCAGCTGTGCAATTTTTGTAGGTTTTCAAAAACGATTTGTCACCAAAGTTACGGCACCCGATATTTACTCCTTGACCTATTCAAGCTACCTTTGAACTTTCACTAGAACTTGCTATAATACTCTTCTTGAAGACAATAAAAAGGTAGATATTTCAAAGTCACTGTGCCTCATTGTTTCTGCCCTTGTGGCGCACCAAAGGAAGAATCCATAACACTTCTTATATTGCAGGTGTATACAATATCGCATCAACATTTCATATAGTTTTTTCCTCTTTCCTGGACAATCAGACAGTTTCTGTGTTGATTTTCAGGTTGCTGATAAAGCCTTTTTGTACAACCTATATGGCTGCCAAGTTTTGTTATCTAGTGCTAAGACTTTGGCAGGGAATCAATCCATAGGAAGATTTAAGATCGCAGAGGTATTGCTGCATATGTTTATTTGTGGCTTAGCTGTTTTATCTCTGTTTTAATTTCTTTTGCCTTTTTCTGTTTTGTTTGCTGACTAAAAGCCATAATAAATAAAATTGATTGATTAGACATTCCATGTAATAAATAAAATCGATTGATTAGGTATTCATGCAATAAATAAAATTGATTGGTTAGCCATTCCATGTAATAAATAAAATTGATTAGCTACTCCGTGCAATAAATAAAATTGATTGATTAGACATTCCATGTAAGAAATAAAATCGATTGATTAGGTATTCATGCAATAAATAAAATTGGTTAGCCATTCCATGTAATAAATAAAATTGATTGATTAGCTACTCTGTGCAATAAATAAAATTGATTGATTAGTCATTCCATGTAATAAATAAAATTGATTGATTAGCCATTCCATGCAATAAATAAAATTGATTGATTAGCCATTCCATGTAATAAATAAAATTGATTCATTGGTTACTCTGTGCAATAAATAAAATTGATTGATTAGTTACTTGGTGCAATAAATAAAATTGACTGATTAGCCATTCCATGTAATAAATAAAATTGATCGATTAGGTATTCATGCAATAAATAAAATTGATTAACTGTTTCATTTAATAAAATTGATTGATTAGTTATACCATGTAAGTCCCTAATTGATACCTTGATTACTTTCATGGCCACCAAGTAAAAAGTCCCTTTATCTCCATATGCAATTGTTTAAATATGCAGAAATCGTCACTCAAAAAGTATGCAACATTTATCACAATCTGATAACATTGATCTTACTTGCTGGGGTGGGAAGGGAGAGTGAGTCTTTAAAGCACCTTCATAATCCCAGCGTAAGAATCTTGCTAAATATAGTTCAGTAAAAGCTGAATAAAATTCCCATCAGGACAGGATCTTCATCTTCCTTTCCTTCCAGTTACGGTAATTCCCTCGATGTACAAATGTTCCACCTCAAATCATAGCAATTAAGGATGGGAAAGAAACACCAGCCAGTAAGGCTGTATATCTTTGGCATTTTGCAATGGTCCCTGGGGAAAATTCAGTCCAACAGTATAAATATTTCAAGCTCCAAGACTTTTCGGTTCTCTGGGTGATATTAACGGCAGCCTTCCTGCTACAAAGCTATTACCGCTCGTATTTCAGGGAGATTCTTCCCATTAAGTCCAACAGCTCCTCCTGTAACTTTTTAAAGTAATGCATGTTGATGAGTAGCATCAACTTGCCATTGGTAGGAGGTACATCCTGAACAGGACCTTCTCTGAGTTAACAATTGACTTTCAACCTTGGGGTCAATGAGCGATGAGGTGGTTTCTCTGGTTAGGAAGTGCCCTTTCCTTTCCTTTCCTTTCCTTTCCTTTCCTTTCCTTTCCTTTCCTTTCCTTTCCTCCCCTTCCTTCCACCCACCTCCTTTCCTTTCCTTTCCTTTCCTTTCCTTTCCTTTCCTTTCCTTTCCTTTCCTTTCCTTTCCTTTCCTTTCCTTTCCTTTCCTTTCCTTTCCTTTCCTTTCCTTTCCTTTCCCTCCCCTCCCCTCCCCTCCTTTCTCCTTCCCTTCCCTTCCCTTCCCTTCCCTTCCCTTCCCTTCCCTTCCCTTCTCTTCCTTTTCCTTCTCTTCCCTTCCTTTTCCTTTCCTTTCCTTTTAACAAAACCAGTCCTGTTTCTTAAAGAAATCATGTCATTTAAGCAGTGGTGAAATCCAAATTTTTTTACTACCGGTTCTGTGGGCGTGGCTTGGTGGGTGTGGTGTGGCTTGGTGGGTGTCGCAAGGGAAGGATACTGCAAAATCTCCATTCCCACCCCACTCCAGGGGAAGGATACTGCAAAATCCCCATTCCCTCCCCACTCCTGGGAGAAGGATATCGCAAAATCTCCATTCCCACCCCACTCTGGGGCCAGCCAGAGGTGGTATGTGCCGGTTCTCCGAACTACTCAAAATTTCCGCTACCCGGTTCTCCAGAACCTGTCAGAACCTGCTGCATTTCAACCCTGCATTTAAGCCAGTTTGGGTTTTTTGGGTTTTTTTTAGTAGAATTGTGCATTTTGTTGCAGCTGGAGTCTAAATGGGATGTGTTACTTACTTACTTGCCCAAACTGGGGGAAAGTCCATGAGAAGAGAGGACAGCAGGTGAACAAGAGAAGAGGTGCAACATCCAGAATAGAATAACAGAGTTGAAATACGTGCAAATAAAGAAATAAATAAAAATAAATAAAGGGACCTTAGAGGTCTCCTAGTCCAACCCTCTGCTCAGGCAGGAAACCATTTCAGACAAATGGTTGTCCAATCTCTTCTTAAAAATTTCCAGTGTTGGAGCACCCACAACTTCTGGAAGGAAGTCGTTCCACTGTTTTGACTTTTAGGAAATTTTCTCCTTAGTTCTAGGTTGGGTCGCTCCTTGATTAGTTTCCATCCTTTGCTTCTTGTTCTGCCTTCATATGTTTTGGAGAATAGGTTGACCCCCTCCTCTTCTTTCCAATGTGATAGAGAAAGGAAGGTGCATGTGTGTGAGAGAGAGAGAGAGAGGGAAGGAGGGAGAGAGAGAGAGAGTGACTGTGCACTTTTGGGTAAGTGTTGACTCCTGCCTGAACTGGTTCCTGCAGTTTTCTTGGCAAGGTTTTTCAGAACTGGTTTGCCATTGTCTCTTCCCTGGATGAGACACCTAGGACTGGTCCAAAGTCACCTAGCAGACTTCATGTCTAAGGTGGAACTAGAACTCACAGTCTCCCCAATTTCTAGCCTGATGTTTAACCACCACTCCAAATTGGTGCCACTTATGCATGTAAACAAAGCAAGGAACATCCAAGAAGCTGGGTGCAGAGCCAATGTACAGTGAAATTATATTTTACTCCCGTTCTCTCTCTCTCTCTCTCTCTCACTCTGTCTCTCTCTCTCTCTCTCTTTCTCTCTCTCTCTCTCACACACACACACACACACAGAGAGAGAGAGAGAGAGACAGAGAGAGAGAGAGACAGAGAGACAGAGAGAGACAGAGACAGAGAGAGAGAGAGAGAGAGAGAGAGAGACAGGGAGAGACAGAGACAGAGAGAGAGAGAAAGAGAGACAGGGAGAGACAGAGAGACACACAGAGAGAGAAAGAGAGAGACAGGGAGAGACAGAGAGAGAGAGAGAGAGAGAGAGAGAGAGAGACAGAGACAGAGACAGAGACAGAGACAGAGAGAGACAGGGAGAGACAGAGAGAGAGAGAAAGAGAGACAGGGAAAGACAGAGAGACAGAGAGAGAGAGAAAGAGAGAGACAGGGAGAGACAGAGACAGAGAGACAGGGAGAGAGAGAAAGAGAGAGACAGGGAGAGACAGAGAGACAGAGAGAGAGAGAGACAGGGAGAGACAGAGAGACAGAGAGAGAGAGAAAGAGAGAGACAGAGAGAGACAGAGAGACAGAGACAGAGAGACAGGGAGAGACAGAGAGACAGAGAGAGAGAGACAGAGACAGAGAGAGATTGTCCCTCTCATTATTTGGGTGTTGGATTTTGGTTTGTTTTGATTTGGGTAAGGTTTAGTGGAAGACTGCTGTCACAGTGGCAAACTTAGCTTCATCCCCCATTAACTTTTTCTCATTATTTGGATGTATTTCTTAATTTGAACTTCAAGGAAGACTGCTCCATCAGCCCATGTTTACTTGTATTTTAGAGCAATTACAGTACTGTCGACGGATTGATTTAAAAAATGTGCACCATGAAAACCTACACTTATAGTTACAAGAGAGAGAGGGAGGGGGAGAGAGAGGGAGGGAGAGAGAGAGGGAAAGAGGGAGAGAGGGAGAGAAAGAATAGGGAGGGAGGGAGGGATGGGTGGATGGATAGCTGGTTGGAAAGAGATAAATATAGACATAGACATGATGATGATGATGATGATGATGATGATGATGATGATGATGATGATGTTATCTGTTCAGTCAAGTCCAACTTTTGGTGGTTCTATGGGCCAGGACCCAGGGTGGGTTCCACTTACTTTTACTACCGGTTTGCAACGGGGCTACACGTGAGAGAGAGTGAATGTGCAGAAGCATTTTGATGACATTGGGGTCAGTGGGCGGAGCCTCCCGCCAGTTTTACTACCGGTTCTATGGAACCGGTGCGAACCAGGGGCAACCCACTGCTGGCCAGGACTCTCAACATCTTCCAATCTTGCACTGCTTCTTGGAGTTTTTTAATGCTCTGGCTAGTGTCAGCTTTGATGGTGAGACATCGACATCGACATATTCATAGAGATGGAGATAGAGACGGATGGACAGAGACATAGGCTGATGGATATAGAGACAGACAGACAGACAGACAGACAGATAGATGTTATGGCAGAGAGCCTATAAATCTTCCTAGATTCTTCTCAAAACAAAATACGTGAAGGAATGTCCTATCTTGGTGGGGTTAGGGTTCTTCAGCAGAGTACGGGTGGGGTGGGGGGGAAATCTTAAGATATATACATCTGAGAAAAACCCAGATTAAAGCAAGCTTGGCCTGCAGCAATCGGGTTAATGATCAGATGGAGACTTGATGTGGAACTGGCCTGAAAAAAGAATTGTGATCTCAGCTCTAGAACTGAAGAGGACATTTGATTAAGACAGGAGTCTGCAACCTTAAACACTCAAAGAGCCGTTTGGACGCATTTTCCCACAGAAAAGGAAACACCGGGAGCTACAAAACCAGGAAGGGCGTGGCCAACTCAATGTCACTCATTTCCACCAGTCACATGACCACCCCCTAGCCACGCCTACCCAGTTGGTCATTAGGGCAGAGAACCAGTTGTTAAAAAACACCAGGAACCACAAAATCCTTTTGACATCTCTCTCTCTCCCCTCCGTCCCTCTCTCCCCCCAACTCTCCCTCTCTCTCTGTATCTCTCTCTGTCTCTCTCTCTCTCTCTCCCCCTCTCTCTGTATCTCTCGGTCTCTGCCCTGGCCGCTTCTCCCATCCCCCACCGTCACCCTTACCATCTCAGGCCAGGCGAGGAGTGACTGGGAGGGGAGGGTGAGGGGCAAGGCCAGCCAGTGGTGGGACCACCCGACAGGGAGCCACAGCAGAGGGCCCAAAGAGCCACATGTGGCTCCGGAGCCGCAGGTTGCTGACACCTGGATTAAGAGATGGAAAGAACAAGGTCCAAAATCAACAGAGGGACAAAAGGAAGAAGAAAAGGGGAACAGCCACAGCTGAAACAAAGAACCAGACAAGTGATTCTCTGCTGTACTTAATGCATAGAAGAGGGTATTTGTAGCTCAGGGTTGACCTGTGGGGTCCTTGGTGCTCTCTGAGCTTGGTGATTTTCTTGCAGAGCTTTTATTACCCAAACTAGGTCAACTTCAACTGATCCCGTGATGATGTCACTTAGTAATGGGTAATACAAACATCTGCAAGAAAACACCAAGCTCAGAGAGCACCACAGTTAACCCCAAAAAGCAGTTAAGAGACGGAGAGGATTTGGGGTGTAGGGATCACTTGAGAAGCCATAAAAGCAAGTTTGGTTTTTATAGACAGAGATAATGCACTGAGAGATAATAAATTGTAAGAAAGAACAAAACTCCCACTGCGGAAGTAGGAATTCTACTGTCTGTTAGATTAGTTATAGCGCATCAAAACAAGCATTTTGTAGTTCCCATAATGTGCAGACTGACCCTCTCAATTTGGAATACATGAGGACGCTTCTGGCGTTCAGAAGAAACTCCATGCAGGGGTGGGTTCCACTTACCTTTACTACCGATTCGCAGCGGGAAGCTTCTGCACATGCGCAGATCACCCATGACGACGTCGTGGCGGGTGGGCGGAGCCTCCCGCCGGTTTTACTACCGGTTCTATAGAACCGGACTGAACCGGGAGCAACCCACCACTGACTCCATGGTGATGGCTTCTACTCGGAGTAGATATTCACCAATATGAAGAACGATGAACATTTGCTTATTTATTTGATTGCGATTGTTGTTCGACATATAGCCCACTTTTCTGCTTAGGCAAGCACTCAAGACAGGGAGCCGTGAATATGAAACTCCAAAGGCTGAAAACATTGAATTAATTCTACTGATTAACCACTGCCTGCAAGTCTACCAAAGGGATGACTTTTACGGATTTTCTACGTGCTGAGAAACTTAGAACTTAGAATAACTTTATTGTCACTTTAATTTTTTTTTTAATTAACGTTTGTATTACATGTATTTTTTATCGTTCACTGTTCACCGCCCTGAGTCCCTCAGGAATAGGGCGGTATATAAATTTAATAAATAAATAAATAAATAAATAAATAAATAAATAAATAAATATGTATGTATAATTCACATTTTATATATATGTTTATTTTGACTGTTCACTGCCCTGAGTCCTTCGGGAGAAGGGTGGTATAAAAAATTAAAAAATAAATAAATAAATAAATAAATAAATAAATAAATAAATAAATAAATAAATATGTATAATTCACATTTTATATATATGTTTATTTTGACTGTTCACCGCCCTGAGTCCTTCGGGAGAAGGGTGGTATAAAAAATTAAAAAATTAAATAAATAAATAAATAAATAAATAAATAAATAAATAAATAAATAAATAAATAAATAAATGTACACTAATCGGCATATGTTAAAATGAAATTTCAATGCGTACAGCTCTCAAAGGGTCACCACCTCCAACATACACTACATAAACATGACAAAAATATAAATAAATAGATGATAGGTAGATAGGTGGATAGGTAGATAGGTAGATAAATATAGTAGATAGATATAGTAGGTAGCAGGGGTGGGTTCTAAAAATTTTTACTACCGGTTCTGTGGCCGTGGCTTATTTTGTGGGCATGGCCAACTTTTTTTTTTTAACTTTTAAAAGCATTTTTTCTACAACCTTAACAGGTTGCAGGAAAAAAAATGCTTTCAGAAGCCTCTGACGATCAGGCAACTCAGCTGGGATCGCCAGAGGCTTTTAAAGGCATTTTTTTTCCCTACAATCTCTTCGGCCGAATTATAGAGGTGCAGACTCAATAATTCCTCTGTAGAACTGGATCAGCAGCTCCTTGGGCAGCCTGTGCTTCCTGAGTTGGCGCATATTATTGCATAATATTGCATGCAACGAAGTACTTATATACCCATTTCCCATGAATGTCACTACAATATTTCCAAATTCCACTATTCCACGAAAGAACAGACAGGAAAAAAATCCCAATCTATCCAAAATTCTCCAATCCAAGTCAGGAGGCAAAATGCAGAAATTATTTAAGAGCCCCGAACCATTGCAAAATTAAGCACATGATGAAAAAGTAAAAGGATTAATTAAAAAGTAATGTACCCCAAAGAACTGCAGAACAAAACTGCCCATCACGAAAGGGTGAAGAGTACCAGGAATAATTTAACCTCTGCAAAAAAAAAAAAAAGGAGCTCATATAGATCAAACATAATCCAACCTATTTTATCATTACACTTCAACACTGGCCAACCAGATCCTCCATCTTTACTAAATAGTTCAATTTTCAGAGTCCTCGACTTACAACAGTCAGGTTCACTTAACAACTGTGTTATTTATTTATTTTATTTTATTTATTTTATTCAATTTATATCCCGCCCTTCTCCTAGTGGACTCGGGGCGGTGCACAGCCAGAACTAAAACACATGTCGATACAAAATTTAAAATTATTAAAAGAATTAAATAACTGTGGCCCAAAAATTTAAAAACATTGAAAACTAAAACCCCTTTGACAATTTAAAAAGCTAAAAAGACTAAAAAAAAAAGTGGGGGGGGGTTCACGCCAGCCCTGCTTGATGGAAAAGAAAAGTTTTCAGGGCACGGCGAAAGACCCGGAGATCCGATATCCTTCGTATCTCCGGGAGCAAATCGTTCCAGAGGGCAGGAGCTGCCACAGAGAAGGCCCTCCCCCTGGGGGTTGCCAGCCGATATTGCCTGGCTGACGGCACCCTGAGGAGTCCCTCTCTGTGGGAGCATACTGGTCGGTGGGAGGCTATCGGCAGAAAGCGGTCCCGCAAATACCCAGGTCCCATGCCATGGAGCGCTTTAAAGGTGGTAACCAACACCTTGAAGTGCACCCGGAAGACCACTGGAAGTCAATGCAGCTCACGCAGGAGCTATTGAGTTATTGATTTAATAACTGCAGTGATTCACTTAACAAATATGGCAAGCAAAGTGTCAGGATTTCGATGGATGTCCTAATTAAATCATGAGCCTTGAGCCAAGCTTCAAAAGAAATCCAGTTATTAATTAGGAGCACCATGTCGCCATGTACCCAAATGAAGCCAACTCTGACTCCATGTAATTTATGGCCCTAATCATGACTCTGTTTCTCCCCTCCCACCAGGGTGTGTCATCAAACATATTCGCCAACGGAGCAATTTCATGGGTTGTAGCGATCACTCCCCTCCGGCCCGCTGTGGGTAACCCTGGGAGACAGCCTTGAGAAAGATATGTCTGGAATGTGCTCCTGTCTTTGGCTGCCATGTTGCTTCGTCAGTTTCCCATCCCCCTTGCCTATGGCAACTCGAGAGCAGGCCAGGGATGCTTTGAGAGTTGACACAAAGTCGTAAGATGGGGGAAAAACTCACTTAACAAATTTCTCACTTTAGGAACATAAATTTTGGGCTCAATTGTGGTCGTAAGTCGAGGACTGCCTGTATTTTTTTTTTTTAGAATACATTTTGATTATTTCGATCTGACTTGAACATCGGGATAAACAGAAACATAGGATGTGAATAAGTTCACCTTCTCCTTTATCTGATCCTGCCTAGGGAGCATCTCTGCCTCCATCTCTCAAGGTCATTCCCACATATCATTACAGCATGGCCTAGCTTGCTTGCCACCGTTACTAACATGGTTGTTAAGTGAATCTGGCTTCCCCATTGACTTCGTTTGTCAGAAGGTTGCAAAAAGGGGATCACGTGATCTCGGAGACACTGCAACTGTCATAAGTATGAGTCAGTTGCCAAGCCTCTGAATTTTGATCACATGATCATGGGATGCTGCAATGGTTGTAAGTGTGAAAAATGGTCATAAGTCACTTTTTTCAGTCCCGTTGTAACTTTGAATGGTCATTAAGTAAACTGTTGTAAGTCGAGGACTACCTGTACTCAAGAACAGTACTCAAGCAACTAGTTAGTTTCATCCTTACCGCAAATATTTATTTTTCTTGGGGACAAGCTGTTATTTTTATTTATTTTATTTATTTGTATCCCTCTTTTATTACGTTTACAAATATTGCAAGGCGGAAAACATATCCCACACACCTTCCTCTTCCTATTTTCCCCACAACAACAATAACTTTGTGAGGTGGGTTGGACTGAGAGAGAGAGAGTGATTGGCCCAAAATCACACAGCTGACTTTTATGCTTAAGGCGGAACTAGAATTCTCCATCTCCTGTTGATTAGCCCAAAGTCACCCAGCTGGCTTTCATGCCTAAGGTGGGACTAGAACTCCCAGTCCCCTGGTGATTGGCCCAAAGTCACCCAGCTGATTTTTATGCTTAAAGTGGGACTAGAACTCCCAGTCTCCTGTTGATTAGTTCAAAGTCACCCAACCAGCTATCATGACTACGGCGGGACTTGAACTCATTGCCTCTTGCTTTCTAGCCTGATGCCTTAACCACTGAACCAAAGTGGCTCTCATGGTGATCTTGCAAGGCCAAACAATCCTACTTCTTCAAGGTGGTGCTGTCAGGTGCGGAGTGTCCATCCCAACTTGCCCCAAGGCACCTTTCTTGTTTGAGGTTCAAACTGATGCCTATCCTACTCTCTAAATAAAAGAGTCAGTGTAGTTTTCTATGCTCTTGAGACGGGATTTGCTTTTCCACCATTACCTTCACACCTCTCTCACCGCCGGTCTTGGTGTTTGTTGCAGAGACATCGTTTTGTTCTCTGCGCTTATGCCTCTAAGCGTGAAGCAACTGTGATTGCCGGGCCTTAAGTGGTAGAGATAAAACTCGGTACATGCTTGGCATCCGATGAGTTGTGCTGAAATAATCAGGGCTGCCTGCTTCCATCGACTGTTGCAATTTCCTCAAATCAGGCCAGGCATGCCCAAACATTCAGCAAGGTTTGTTAAACACATTTCTAAAAGTCCCCGGCCAATTTAAAATTTCATGTTATGGTAGATCTGCAAGACGTTGACGGACAAGGCATCATCCAAAATTTATGCTCTTGGCTTCTGTCTCAGAGGAGATGAGGATGCAGAGCGAATGTGAAACAACCTTCAGGAATACAGAAGCATTGGCTAGGCCTCGGTTCTGAAATATATATATATATATATATGTTTTTCCTCTAGCCAGGTTTTTCCTACGTAACCAAGGTTTTTCTGCAGCCCTAGCTCAGTGGAATCACATCCACTCGATTCTGGGCTTTTTTTCTTTTCTGGCAGCTAGCAAGTTCCAGCTGCCAGGTGAGAGACTTATATAGATCTATTTCTGGCTCGTTAGCCTTCATCAGTAAGCCACACCCACATCTCATGTATCCTCCCTGTAAAGGTATAGTATCTATTTTCTTACTTCTTCGTAGGATTTATGTGTGTTTTTTCTCTAGCCAGGTTTCTCCTGCGTAACCAAGGTTTTTCTGCAGCCCTAGCTCAGTAGAATCACATCCACTCGATTCTGGGCTTTTTTTCTTTTCTGGCAGCTAGCAAGTTCCAGCTGCCAGGTGAGAGACTTATATAGATCTATTTCTGGCTCGTTAGCCTTCATCAGTAAGCCACACCCACATCTCATGTATGTATCCTCCCTGTAAAGGTACAATATCTATTTTCTTACTTCCACTGAGCTAGGGCTGCAGAAAAACCTTGGTTACATAGGAAAAACCTGGCTAGAGGAAAAACACACATAAATCCTATGAAGTAAGAATATATATATAAATATATAACCTTTGTAGATCTGCCCGGAGTCTTGCGGTGTTAAAGGAGAAGCTAGACTAAGGGTGTCCAACTATGGCAACTTTCAGACCTGTGGACTTCAATTCTCAGAATTCCCCAGAATTCTGGGAGTTGAAGCCTACAAGTCTTAAAATAAGACCACACTTAGAATACAGCATCCAGTTCTGGTCCCCATATTATTAAAAAAAAAAAAAAAAGATGTAGAGCTTCTGGAAAGAGTGCAAAAACGAGCAACAAAGATGACCAGGGAGCTGGATGCTAAAACTTATAAAGAACGGTTGCTGGAATTGGGTATGTCTGGTGTAAAAGTCTGTAGAGATTCTCGGTCATCCAGGTTATGGTTGTCCCAAAGGTGCTTTTTTCAGGAGGCAACTGGACTTTCTTGGGGGGTTTTTTTTCTTTTGAAGACATTTCGCTTCTCATCCAAGAAGCTTCTTCAGCTCTGACAGGATATGTCTGGTCTGGTTAAAAAGACTAGGGGTGAAATGAAAGCAGTTTTCCAAGATTTGGGGGAGGGAGAGAGGGGAGAGGGGATTAAATTAAATAATTAAATTAAATTAAATTAAATTAAATTAAATTAAATTAAATTAAATTAAATTAAAAAATAAAATAAAATAAAATAAAATAATAATAAAATAAAATAAAATAATAAAATAAAATAAAATAAAATAATAAAATAATAAAATAAAATAAAATAAAATAAAATAAAATAAAATAAAATAAAATAAAATAAAATAATACAATACAATACAATACAATAAAATAATAAAATAAAATAAAATAAAATAAAATAGGAGAGTGGAGTGGAGTGGAATGGAGTGGAGTGGAAGGGGAGGGGAGAGGAGAGGAGGGGAGGGGAGAGGAGGGGAGGGGAGGGGAGGGGAGGGGAGAGGAGAGGAGAGGAGAGGAGAGAAAATGAAACTTGTTAAGTTAGAGAAGTGGGTTGGAATACTTTAAGCCAAATACAGTTTTGCCAGAGTGACATATCATCTGTGGAAAGCAAGCATGGCTTAGGGCCAGGGTATTTGCGAGACCGCCTGCTGCTACCGATAACCTCCCACCGGCCAATACGCTCTCACAGACAGGGCCTCCTCGGGGTGCCGTCGGTCAGGCAATGTCGCCTGGCGGCCCCCAGGGGGCGAGCCTTCTCTGTGGGGGCACCCGCCCTGTGGAATGAGCTGCCTCCTGGAATACGATTGATCCCGGACCTCCGGACCTTCCGTAAAGCCCTGAAGACGTTTTTATTTCATCAAGCCGGCCTAGCCTAAATGGTTTTTTTAATTGGGATTTTAAATTTTATGGATTTGGGGTTTTAAATCTGGGTAGCCAATGATTTAATTCTTTTAATTATCTTAACTTTTGCATTTGTATGTTTTTTAATTTTGGCTGTTCACCGCCCTGAGTCCCTTCTGGGAGAAGGGCGGTATACAAATTAAATAAATAAATAAATAAATAAATAAATAAATAAATAAATAAATAAATAAATAAGTGTGAGCCAAGAAAAAAAAGAAGCCGCTTTAAGGATGAGGCAACCGGTCATGCTTCAAATCACATTTTGACTTTCTAAGCCGGATTTCTGCCCAGTCCAATTGCATTTGAGTAAGCTTATTTGATTTAGTGGCTGCTAAAACAAAACCCAAAATTCAGATGCACCCACAAAATGAAGTTCTCCAATCACAGGAACAAGGCTTCCATTTCATTCTGTAATGGTCGGACTTCACCTCAAGCAGCATATCCAAGACTGAGTTCCATGCTTTAGGATAGATTCAGACCAGCAGCATAATCCTTTGAAGTCTGCTACCGGTTCTGTGAGTCTGCTACTGAGTACGCGCTTTGCCTGAGTCGCGCCTGCACAGCACTAAAAAAGTAACCTTTCCGAGTCTGCAAAGGTAAGTAGAACAGCGAGGGGGGTGGAATCCGCTGTGCCACGTCATTAGATTAGCTAGAAAGCAGGAAATCCACCTATTCTAGCTAATATAAATCGCGCGTCACAGCTGATCTTCACCCGAACTGGTAGCATTTTTTACTACCAGTTCAGGAGAACCGGCCCGAACCGGCAGCATTTCACCTCTGATTCAGACATACTAATAGAAGCAGAGTCTCTTTCCCACATGAATGTTTCTATGAAGGTTCATCTCCAGGATTTCATGTACCTTGACCATAGTTTGAGTTTGACCTGAAATCTCCAGCAAAGTTGCTACCAAGCAACCAGACAACATCAAATCTAGAGGTTCTTCTAGAGCGTGTAGCCATAATGAATATAATAATAATAATAATAATAATAATAATAATAATAATAACAACAATAACACTTAGACTTATGTACTGCTTCACAGTACTTTACAGCCCTCTCTAAGCGGTTTACAGAGTCAGCATATTGCCCCCAACAATTTGGGGTCCTCATTTTACCCACTTTGGAAGGATGGAAGGATGAGTCAACCTTGAGCTGGTCAGGATCGAACTGATGGCAGTGGGCAGAGTTAGCCTGCAATACTGCATTCTAACCACTGCACCACCAGGAAGAAAAATGAGAAAGGGAATAAGACGGGAAGGAAGGAAGGAAGGAAGGAAGGAAGGAAGGAAGGAAGGAAGGAAGGAAGGAAGGAAGGATGGATAGCAATAGCACTTGGATTTATATACCACTTCATAGTGCTTCACAGCCCTCTCTAAGCAGTTTACCGACCTCAGAAGGATGGAAGGCTGAGTCAACCTTGAGCCTGGTGAGATTTGAACTGCCAAATTTCAGGCAGCCAACAGGCAGCAGAAATAGCCTGCAGTACTGCACTCTAACCACTGCGCCACTGTGGCTCATAAAAACAGCAGCCTAGGAACATGATAAGCTTCATTCACTTTTGTGGTCAAGAAGAGGTTAGACAGATCTTTGAGATGCTTTCATTCGGACTCCTTCTTGACGACCCTTTCCCAATCTATGGACCTACTGTGTCACAGATACATGTCCATATCTTTCCTCCACTCCTCCAAAAAAGGTTGCCCTGCACCTTATCGCCCAAGATTAATGGTTAATTTGTCAAAAGGGAGAAATGATATGCTATGGTAGTTACGCTTAATCAACTTAATGTGCGTTAATTTCAATTCCAATTATATTGAACTAAAGAACAATTAATTCTCAAAATGAAATTTTAATGAGAGCAATGTTAACTCGGGCTGTAAAATTTTGCGGGACTTCTGGAGGATGACCTTGAAATCCAGTGGTTTAAGTTTGTTTTTACAAGTATTCCAGTGGTTAGTCCATGATTACACATCTCAGAATACAATAATAATAGAATTGGGAGGGACCTTGGAGATCTTCTAGTCCAACCCCCTGCTCAAGCAAGACCCTATACCAGTGATGGCTAACCTTTTTGCCATCGCGTGCCAGGAAGGGGGGGCGGGAGAGGTTCGCGAGTGTGCACGTGCCCACAACCATAATTCTATGCACCCCACCCTGTGCATGCATGCATGACCCCCCTCCTCCCCGCCCACGCTCCTGTCACACAATGGCCCGGTAGGCCCGTTTTTCTTTCTCACCTGGCTCCAGATCCTCTCTATGCATCTGGGGAGGGCAAAAACAGCCTTCCCCACCCCCTCAGAGGCCTGAAACGGCCCCTTTCCCAACTTCCGGTTGGACAGGAAGTGACATTTTTTGTTGTCCCCAGCCTCCAGAGACTCCTAGAGAGGCTGAACTGGCGTGCCAGGTGACATGGCTCCATGGGCCACCTGTGGCACGCGTGCCATAGGTTCGCCATCTCAACCCTATACAATTTCAGACAAATGGTTATCCAACATCTTCTTAAAAACTTCCAGTGTTGGAGCATTCACAACTTCTGGAGGCAAGTCGTTCCTCTGATTAATTGTCCTCACTTTCAGGAAATTTCTCCTTAGTTCTAGTTTGCTTCTCTCCTTGTTTAGTTTCCACCCATTGCTTCTTGTCCTGCCTTCAGGTGCTTTGGAGAATAGCTTGACTCCCTCTTCTTTGGGGCGAATGATGAAATCAGTTAAAACACTATAAAAAGGAGATAAATATAAATATCTCCTTTTTATTGTGTTTTAACTGATTTCATCATTGGCTCTGACCTTATCCGGTGCCTGATCTTGCCTCCAGATTGTGCCCCTCCTTCCATTTTGTTTCAAACTCTCCCATGAAATCAGCCTATTTCGTTTGAAACTTTCCTCTTCCTAGAAGATACTAATTTAATCGGCTGGCAGTGATGATGTCACCTAAAACCTCTGAAAGAAACCAACCAAGCTCAGGGAGCATCAAGGACCTCACGGTTCAACTTTGAGCTACAAATATTCTCTTTTATTGATACTCATTTTCATTTCTGCCTATCATACAAAATAGGCTATTGGAAGAAAGTGGACATGGTGGATCCATTGTATTAGAATTACTCCTGCTGGGGATTTTCCTCTATTTGATTAAGATATGCAATGCTGCAGATAAATATTAGAAGTTATTGATGAGTGAAACTCCTTTGCCAATGACCTTCCTTCCTTCCTTCCTCCCTCTCTCCCTCTCTTCCTTTCCTTTTTTTTCCTCCCTCCCTCCCTCCCTTCCATCTTTCCTTCCTTCCTTTCCTTCTGTTCCTTCCACCCCTCCCTCCCTTCTTTTCTTCCTTCCTTCCTTTCCTTTCCTTTCTTTCCTTCCTCCCTTCTTTCCTTCCTTCCTCCCTCCCTCCCTCCCTCCCTCCCTTTCCTTTCCTTTCCTTTCCTTTCCTTTCCTCCCGTCCTCCCTCCCTTCCTTCCTTCCTTCCTTTTTTTATAAGTAACTCATGGTGGTGGATATACATTACACACAATATTCCTTCTTCCTATTTTCCCCACAACAACACTGTGAGGTGAATTGGGCTGAGAGATAGGTACTGGCCCAAAGTCACCCAGCTGGCTTTCATGGCTAAGGCAGAACTAGAACTCACCATCTCCTGGCGTTTGATCCAAAGTCACCCAGCCGGCTACCATGCCTAAGGTAGAACTAGAACTCACTGTCTCCTAGTGATTGGCCCAAAGCCACCCAGCTGGCTTTCATGGCTAAGGCAGAACTAGAACTCACCATCTCCTGATGTTTGATCCAAAGTCACCCAGCCGGCTACCATGCCTAAGGTACAACTAGAGTTCACTGTCTCCTAGTGATTGGCCCAAAGTCACTCAGCCTGCTTTCATGGCAGGACCAGAACTCATGGTCTTCTGATTTTTAGCCTGTGTCAACTTGCAAAGCTTTCAAGTTCCTTCATCACTGGCTCTCCTTTGACAGTAGAATGAAATATTTAACTCCCTGGCCCTCTCTGTCCTTTGTGTCTCTATGGTCTATAATTTAAGGACCATCCATTTTCACAGCCCATTCCAACACTGTAAGTCAAATAAATAAATAGCAAGCAAAGTCGTGTCTTTTTTTTTTCTTTTCTTTTCCCTGTGGCTGGTTTAAACTTTTTTTTCTTCTTTTCAGTTCCCTGGACATTTGTCTAGTTTGTGACCAGTTGTAGGAGTTGATTGATATTAAACTTGCAGGAAGTAGCATTTTCTCTAAGGATTCTTCAAAGCTGCCCTGAAAAGTTACAGGCAGTGAATCCAGTGAGTGTCGTTGGCAGGGGGACGTGAGGAAGTAAATCAAATTATATTTTCATAGAAAAGGAGAAAATAGAGAAAGAAGGGAAGAAAGCTGGGAGAATGTCATTCAGCGGTGGAACGAGCCATTTAATAACAAGCTTATATTTAGCTTTATTTTTTTTTAGAGGTTGCTTAGCATAGAATCCTATTTTTGTCAGCAGATCTATCCACTGATTGAAGAACTTCAATAGATGTTGCTACCTCCGACAGCTTTATTTATTTAACATATTTCTAGGCTGCTGCGAACCAAAATCCCTTCGTTGCTTACATAGGAAAATCGCAAGTTAAAACAGCTAGGGTACAAAGATAAAAACAACAAAAATACAATATTCCAAAAATAAACGCCTACCAAAGTCAATAAAAAGAAGAGGAGCAGAGATGACTTATTACAGGGTTGCATAGCATTTCGTCAAATTGTTGTGTGTGCACTGAAGGATTACAAACTAGCAGCTTAAAAAAGGCTGCCTTCCGTGGGAACTGGATTCAAGAAATATATATGTTTTTTTTCTTTTTATGACTGTTTAATGCCTTTATTCGGGGTGGAGTCAGGGTGACTGGATGGAGCTGAGCCTTTACTGGCTGGATTCTCTTCCTGATGCCTGCCCAGAGTTCACAGCAAATATCTCCTCTTTGTGCCCTGATTGTGAAACATTTGCCTGCTGCCTAGGATTGAACTCTCAACCTTGCAAGTGGGAGTTGAGTGCGCCTTCACCTCTAAGCCACCATGCCACGCAGGGCTCAAGAAAAAATGAAAGGATAAATATCTGTTGAATGTGATGTCAGGGATTCTGTTGTACAGATAATATTTGCTTAAAGATTGCCTGGTTTAGTGATTGTTTGAAGTTGTAACGGTGCTGAAAAAGTAGCTTTACAACTGGTCCTCAGATTTGTGACTGTCGCAGTGATCAAGGTAATGTGATCAAGTTTCTGGGGCTTCACAACTGGCAGATGTTTGCAACAGTCTCAGCATGGTGTAGGGTCTTCTGCTTGGGCAGGGGGTTGGGCTAGAAGACCTTCAAGGTCCCTTCCAAGTCTGTTAATCTTAATATCCCTCAATCTTACAATCACCATTAATGCACTTCACAACCAGGTTCTAACAAGCATAGTTAATGGAGAAGCCAGGAATAAAATTGTAAATCACAGTCCCTGATGTCTCACTTAATAACCACAGGTGATTCACTTAATGACTATAGGGAAAGAGAAGCTGTAAATCATAGTATTAGGCTGCATAAACAGAGGGATAGAATCAAGATCACGTGAAGTCTTAATACCACTTTATAATGTTTTGGTAAGGCCACACTTGGAATCTTGCATCCAGTTTTGGTCGCCACAATGTAAAAAAGATGTGGAGACTCTAGAAAGAGTGCAGAGAAGAACAACTAAGAGGATTAAGGGACTGGAGGCTAAAATATATGAAGAAAGGTTGCAGGAACTGGGTATTTCTAGTTTGATGAAAAGAAGGACTAGGGGTGACATGTAGCAGTCTTCCAATATCTCAGGGGCTGCCACAAAAAAGAGGGGGTCAACTTATTCTCCAAAGCATCTGAAGGCAGGACAAGAAGCAATGGGTGGAAACTAATCAAGGAGAGAAGCAACTTAGAACTAAGGAGAAATTTCCTGACAGAACAATTAATCAGTGCAACAACTTGCTTCCAGAAATTGTAAATGTTCCAACACTGGAAGTTTTTAAGAAGATGTTGGATAACCATTTGTCTGAAGTGGTGTGGGGTTTCCTGCCTAAGCAGGGGGTTCGACTAGAAGACCTCTAAAGTCCCTTCCAACTCTGTTATTCTGTTAATTTGGGCTGAGACAGACTGACTTGTAAGTCAGTCACTTCTGTATAAGTTGAGTGACCATATAAATTTGTGAATGAATGAATGAATGAATGACACACTCAACCAGACAACGTCTGGTCTAAAACTTTCACCATAATACCACACCAGCTATTTATGGACAAACGCTGCATTCTCGAAGAAGAACATCACAACATTTAGGAAACTGTGAAGATTAAACCATAACCATATTCTGGAATCTGTGTGGATTTAGAAAATGCAAATGCTATAGATAATTTGCAATGTGAACTGGAGGGGGGGAAAAAAAAAAGTTCCAACGAGCTTAATTCTTAGTTCTTCCCTTTGATGGACAGGAAAAATAGCAACTTCCATTCAACATGATACGATAATCTGGGATATCTTCTCTTTTTGCCTGGCCTACCTACCGATGGCGCAGTGTGCTCTGAATTAGCACTCTGAGATTAAAAAAAATAGCCATGCACCCCTGAATCGTTTTTCCAGAGTAATTGCCTCATTTCGTTTCAATTAGTTTCACCCCTGACTTGTGGCTACAAAGGGAGTAAGAAATAATTCCCTCTGAATAGCTAGCAGAAAAGATAACAACGATGCCGTGTTTTTTGTTTTGTTTTACGGCTCTGGGTTTCAACATCAGATTCGAGAGATAATTTGGGTAAGGCCACCGTCTTGGGGGAAAAGGAACGGCGGCACACTTAAAATGCAGCGTTCACCATGTTGGCGGGAGATTGTGGGGAATTCTTTCATTATTATCCTCATCACTGTTGATGCTCCACATTAAAGCAATTAAAGAAGAGAGAACATATTATCGGAGCTCCAGGGAAGCTTCTGGTAGGTATTAAGAGCTGAATGAGAGCCAAGCTCTTGGGACAATAATAAATGCTTATCAGGATAAGGACGACCCTATTAGAAGTGGAATGCAAGTGACACATTTTTTTGCTGTTCTGTAGAGCAGAGATTCCAACACTGGCAACTTAAAGTCCACAAGTCTTAAAGTTGCCAACGTTGGAGACCCCTGCTGTAGAGCATGTGAGGATTAAAGCGTGCAATAGCAAACTGGACTTTCTGGTTTTTCTGAAGAAGCTTCTTGGATGAGAAGCGAAACGTCTTCAAAGAAAAACCAGAAAGCCCAGCTGCCTCTTGAAAAAAAAACACCTTTGGGACAACCGTGACTTGGATGACTGAGAATCTCCATAGACATTTTCCTTTCCTTTCCTTTCCTTTCCTTTCCTTTCCTTTCCTTTCCTTTCCTTTCCTTTCCTTTCCTTTCCTTTCCTTTCCTTTCCTTTCCTTTCCTTCCTCCCTCCCTTCCCTTCCCTTCCCTTCCCTTCCTTTCCTTTCCTTTCCTTTCCTTTCCTTTCCTTTCCTTTCTCCCTCCCTCCTTTCCTTTCCTTTCCTTTCCTTTCCTTTCCTTTCCTTTCCTTCCTCCCTCCTTTCCTTCCCTTCCCTTCCCTTCCTCCCTTTCCTTTCCTTTCCTTTCCTTTCCTTTCCTCCTCCCTCCCCCTTTCCTTTCCTTTCCTTTCCTTTCCTTTCCTTTCCTTTCCTTTCCTTTCCTTTCCTTTCCTTTCCTTTCCTTCCCTTCCCTTCCCTTCCCTTCCCTTCCCTTCCCTTCCCTTCCCTTCCCTTCTTTCCCTGGACTTTAGAATAGAATGGAATAACAGAGTTGGAAGGGACCTTGAGGTCTTCAGGTCCAACCCCCTGCTTAGACAGGAAACCCTACACCACTTCAGACAAATGGTTATCCAACCTCTTCTTAAAAACTTCCAGTGTTGGAGCATTCACAACTTCTGGAGTCAAGTTGTTCCACTTATTAACTGTTCTAACTGTCAGGAAATTTCTCCTTAGTTCTAAGTTTCTTTTCTCCTTGATTAGTTTCCACCCATTGCTTCTTCTCCTGCCCTCAGGTGCTTTGGAGAATAGCTTGACTCCCTCTTCCTTGTGGCAGCCTCTGAGATATCAGAACACTGCTATCATGTCTCCCCTAGTGCTTCTTTTCATCAAACTAGACATATCCAATTCCAGCAACCATTCTTCATGTGTTTTGGCTTTCTTGTCTTTCTTTGAAGATGTTTCACTTCTCATCCAAGAACTTCTTCAGCTCTGACTGGATGGTGGGGAATGGAAGGACTTATCCATCTAGTCAGAGCTGAAGAAGCTTCTTGGCTGAGAAGCGAAACGTCTTCCAAGAAAAAAAACAGAAAGTCCAATTGCCTCTTGAAAAAGCACCTTTGGGACAACTGTGACCTGGATGACTGAGCATCTCCATGGACACTACTGTTGTGATGGAATTTAGGGCTGGCTTCCCTTACTTCTTGAGCGATCGCTTCAACCTAGATTGCATGCCTACGTAGGTAGTCTTTGACTTAGCACCGCAATGAAGCCCAAAATTTCAGTTGCTAAGCAAATTAAGGGAATGTTCTCCCATGTTACGACCTTTCTTCCCACGGCTGTTAAGTGAATCGCTGAGATTGTTAAATGAGTGACATGGTTGCTGAGTGAAACTGGCTTTCCCCATTGACTTTTCTCATCAGAAGGTCACAACAGGTAATCACACAACCTCCTGGACACTGCAACCATCCTAAATCTGAGTCAGTTGCCAAGTGTTTGAATTTTGATCGTGGGGATGCTGCAATGGTTTAAAATCGGTCATAAGACACTTTTTTTCAGTGCCGTTGTAACTTCAAATGGTCACTAAATGAACTGCTGTATGTTGAGGACCACTGTTCTGCCCCAGCTATGGACTCCAAAAAACGCAGCACACACAAAATCTATACAAAGCTTATTTTACTCAAATAACTCAGTCTTTTTCAAACAAAGGCTGTTAATAAACTTTCTTAACAGCCTACAAGAATCCTAAGATAAGGTAATCACAGTCTTACTAGGGTTGGCAGAAAGCCCAGAAGCAATTTTGCAGAGGATCCAGACGCGAAGGAGAGTGAACTAAAGTTGTTCCCTACAGCTTGCTGCAATTGGTGTTCCTCCTTAAATAGGCTAAGGGAGTGGCCAATTAGCCCCAAGCCTTACTCTCGAGGAGACCTCCTCCTGAGGAGCCACTCCTGCCTTTTGGCAGCTCTGTGTGCCCGTGCATCGAGAAGAGGCTCCTCCTCTTCTTTCTCTTCACTTAAGGGAGCTTCTGGAGGTTCTGAAGGCCCTGGCTGAATCCCCGCCTCTGGCACCACATCTTCTCCAGCCTCCTCACTGTCCGACTCGAGTGCCGGCTGCACAGGCTGCTGGCGCAGCACCACACCAGCCTCCTCGTTGTCGGAATCAGCTACAATCTGCACAGGCTGCCACAACAACCACCTGCATTTTGGTTTTACCTAGCTTGTGCTGTTTAAATCATGCATTTGTGAGCCTAAATCAATGTTCTTGGCAAAATGGTACCAAACAGTTTCCTCTGTCGTTCTTCTCACCTAGTCCAAAATGGCCAGCGATGTCTGTCACTACATGGTTGCCAACTTTTGCATTGAAGTCACCCAAAATGTAAGCCGTGTCTTGTTTGGGCACTTGTTTCAGAATTTCTTGGACCAGGGCATAAAAGCACTCCATTACAAACTCTGTCACAGCAATCATCAAACTTGGATCATTGTGAGGTTGAAGGGCTTGGCATGAATTCTGATGGTCATTGACAACTAAGCAGTGCAAAATGGGGAGATATGGAGACACCTGGCCCATAGAATTGCCAAGCATTGGACACGAGTGAATGGATAACATCATCATCATTTGCCTAGCTTGGCCAACCATGATCAAAGACGCGGGAACACAAGCTGGGGAGAAAGGATCATTGAAAACCAGCATGTTTTGCTGTGTTGACTAGGACAAGCAGTAACTCGGTTAATTGTGGTTTCCATCGTTGTGTGTTGTGACTCTTTGAATCAGTTTTGAATTCCTGGGGACTAACCCAGTGGTGAAATCCAAATTTCTTTACTACTGGTTCTGTGGGCGCAGTTGGTGGGCGTGACAGGGGAAGGATACTGCAAAATCTCCATTCCCATCCCACTGATACTGCAAAATACTCATTCCCTCCTCACTCCTGAGGGAAGGATATTGCAAAATCTCCATTCCCACACCACTCAGGCCAGCCAGAGGTGGTATTTGCCAGTTCTTCGAACTATTCAAAATTTCCACTACCGGTTCTCCGGAACCTGTCAGAACCTGCTGGATTTCACCCATGGACTGATCCCTTCAGTGTCCTGGGCAAGGATTTTAGGAAGAGGTTTGCCATTGCTTCCATCCTAGGGCTGAGAGTGAGTGACTGGCCCAGGGTCATCTAGTGGGGTAGAACATAGTCTGGATTTCCAGGAGGGAGGGGCTGCATTCCAGAGGCAGCAAAGCTTAGATCGTTTGGAATGGAAGAAAGAGAGTTATGGTGGTTTCCTCGCTAGCGATTCTCAGAGGAAATCTTTAGTAATGCAAATAGTTACTTCAGCTTGGCAAGAGTTCTCTCTATAGGCTATGTGATAGAAAGGGAGTGAAGACAGCTTCCCCCTAATAGTTCCCAGACCATATGATATTATGGTGCAAGTAGTCTGCAGAAAGCAGAGACATCACCCTGCCAACAAAAGTGTGTATAGTCAAGGCTATGGTTTTCCGAGTTGCAATGTATGGCTGTGAATGTTGGACCATGAGGAAGGCTGAGTGCCAAAGAATGGAGGCCTTTGAACTCTTGAGTTTTGCACACACAACAGAAAATCTATGCCTGAGTACCCCTGATTTATGAGTGTTTGTGGTGCTCTTTATGGAATAATCTTGCTCTAAAGTTGAGTGAACTCAATGAATGTTTATGTGTTTCCGAAAGTCTCCTAGGCCACCGCACTTTCCCCTGACTGCTTAAGAATTCAATACGTCTAAACCAACCAGCGCATGAAGTTACGAGAAGTTTTGCAAGACACAGGAGTACAGATCTCTTTAAAGCAGCGGCATCTTTTCTGAGGCTTCTGCCTAAGTCTTGAAAAAAAGAGTGTCATTAATGACACGGGTGCTTTAATAAAGCTCATGGCATTAACAAAGCTGATGGGCTGTCTGCTAAAATAAAGCCAGGTCATGACACACCCTTGAAAGTAAATCAGGAAGCCTGTAATTGTAGAGTGTGATTGTGTGTCTGGCAAGAACAAAGAATGCTTATCTACGGGAAATATGCATGTATCAATCTTGTAACAATTCTGGGTGGTTAGAAAGCTGATAAAAGTAACAAGAGTTAGACAACTTGCAGGCCTCAGCTAAAAATGAGGAATAGAGATGGCCTGCAGCCAATAAAATGTGTATTAGATAACTCCTAATTCATTAGCCAAGGCTTAGGAATAGGGACAGCTAGAGATCAATAGAACAAATTGTAGAATTATTACTAAAATGTTTATTAGATGATATTTCTCCTTATCTCGTCTTGTCCCACCTTCTCTTTTAGTGAAAATGTATAAAGCTTTCTTAATCTTTTGTTCTTGGTTCTTGGCATTTTGGCCAGGAGCCCTTTTTCCTTGGAGTACTCCAATAAAAAAACAATCAGAAAACTTGCATCTCATGTCTGGTGTCCATCATTGGCTTTGGCACCAGGCTCAGACCCGAATTGGGGACAACAAAACGACCCTTTTTCAAACATTTGAGATGGCCATATCTTCTGGAAATTTAGACTCAGTTGCTTCAAGGCCTTCACAGGTTACCACCACATACAAGAACAGTATCTATAAAAGGGAATATTTGAAAGTCAGGGTTGAACTGTAGGGTTCTTGGTGCTCTCAAAGCTTGGTTGTTTGCTTGCAGACATTTCATTACCCAACTAGATAATATCATCAGTAGTAGAAGGGAGAGGGGAGGAGGAGGAGGAGGAGGAGGAGGAGGAGGAGGAGGAGGAGGAGGAGGAGGAGGAGGAGGAGGAGGAGGAGGAAGAGGAGACGACTAAATCATCCAGGTCATGGTTGTCCCAAAGGGGTTTTCTTGTTTTTTCAGTTGTTCAGTGCTCAGCCTTCCTTATTGTCCAACTCTCAAAGCCATACATTACTAATGGAGGGGAGGGGGACATAGTTTTGACTATAGAGACAGACTTATGTTGGCAAGGTGATA